>NC_050577.1:272298527-272453960 GCF_011100635.1 Trichosurus vulpecula
CCACCCCCAAAGCCAAGCCCGGGGCCTTCAACAAACAGCTTTCTCAACAGGCCCGGACCCTCCCTGGGCTGCCTGCACTTCCAGCAGGAGCAACCTTCTGGACCCCAGCGCCAGTGATGGGCAGGAGTTGTAGGGGGGCGCTGGAGAGGAAGAGGCAGGAAGTAGGGGTAGGGGGGTGGGGGGCGGAGTCTCAGCCACCGGAATCCAAGACTTAGAAAGCCCTCTGGCAGGAAGTTGGCAGAAGTGGGAGAAGCACGTGATTTGCCTTGTTCTTTGAATGATGAAGACCAGAGCTGGGGCTATGGAACAGAGGTGGCGGGTGGGGGGAGGGGATTACGGATGTGGCTGAGGCCCCAGCCAGGCTCCAGGTGAGTACTGAGGACTTTCCCATCCCCCACCCCATCATCGGTCTACATTTTTCTTTGAAGCTTTACAAGGAGCTGCTTTGTCTTTCTTCTGAGTTTGAACCCAGGTCTTCTCTAACACCATAGTAGTGATCTCTGGTCAGGTCCTTTCTCTGTTTTTTACCCATTTTTAAACAGCCTATTTCTTGGCTGTTAACTTTATGTTAGAGTCAGGCTCTTCCTCCCAGGCTGTGGCAGATAATGCTTCAGGCTTCAGGTGTTTTTCTGCTGTGGCATTGGACACTTTGAGGCATTATTTAAAGTTATTTATAGGGGAATTTGGGAGACCTTCCTTATTTCTGCCATCTTCCCACAATTCCTTCCATCTCATGTAGCTACATCTTAACCAGAAGTCCTTCTAGTATTTTGTAAACTTTGAGAACTTTCAAATTTTACCGGAGGGCAAAGCATTAAAAATGTTTTTGTGACTCTGGACCTTGACGGGAGCTTGTAGGTAGGAGAAGTCAGGTAAGCAAGGAGATATTGAGAAGAAAGACTATGTGTTGGTGAATGGGTGGAGGATGGTGGAGATTAGAATCAGAGAAGCATCCTAGCTGTCATTTGTATACCAAACTTTACCATCATTATCCAGTGATTTTAGTGAGCCAGGAGGAGCCAAGGACTTCCCCGAACCAGCCCAGAAGTGCTTTCCAGTAGGTGGAGATCCTTTTACCTGTTAAATGCTTTTTAAAGTCCCTCCCTTTTACCTAATGGAGAATTGGATGTAAGGGAAGCCAGCCAACTTGCTCCTAACTCTCTGGAGCAGCAGAGTGTAACATATTTTAAAATGGCTATTTCTTTTTAAAAAATAGTATTTTATTTTTTCCAATGACATGTAAAGACAATTTTTAACATTAATTTTTTTATTTCCAAATTTTTTCTCTCTTGCCACTCCTCTCTCTAAAATGGTAAACAAATTGATATGAGTTATACATGTGCAATCATGTAAAACATATTTCCATATTAGTCATGTTGTGAAAGAAGATATCAAAAGAAAAAAATAAAAAAATAAAGTGATAATAGTATGCTTCAATCTGCATTCAGACTATGTCAGTTCTTTCTCTCGGAGTGGATAGCATTTTCCATCATGAGTTCTTTGGAATTGTCTTGGATTATTGTATTGCTTAGAAGAGCTAAGCTATTTATAGTGGATCATCACACAATGTTGCTTTTACTGTGTACAATGTTCTTCTGGTTCTTCTCACTTTGTTTTTCATCAGTTCATGCAAGTCTTTCCAGGTTTTTCTAAAATCCACCTGCTCAATATTTCCTATAGCACAATAGTATTCCATTACATTTATATACCACAGCTTGTTCAGCCATTCTCCAACTGATGGACAATCCCTCAATTTCCAATTCTTTGCCACCACACGAGCTGCTATAAGTATTTTTGTACATGTAAGTCCTTTTTTCTTTTTTATGATCTCTTTGAGATACAGACCTAGTAGTGGTATTGCTGAATCAAAGGGCATAGTTTGATTACCCTTTGGGTATAGTTCCAAATTGCTCTTCAGAATGATTGCATCATTTCACAACTCCACCAACAACAATGCATTAATGTCTTAATTTTCCCACATCCTTTCCAACATTTATCATTCTCCTTTTCTGTCATATTAGTCAATCTGAAAGGTGTGAAGTGGTACCTCAGAGTTGTTTTAATTTGCATTTCTCTAATCAATAGTGATTTAGACTATAGTCTAAATTTTGACATATATTAATATATAATTAATGGTACATATAATAAATATATTAGACATATAAACATAGATTTAGACATATAGTCATGTGACTATTATAGCTTTGATTTCTCCTTGTGAAAACTGACTGTTCATATCGTTTGACCATTTATCAATTGAGTAATGACTTGTATTCTTATAAATTTGACTCAGTTCTCTATATATTTGAGAAATGAGGCCTTTATCAGAGACACTTGCTGTGAAAATTGTCTCCCAGCTTTCTGTTTTCTTTTTACTCTTGATTGCATTGCTTTTGTTTGTATAAAACCTTTTAAATTTAACATAATTGAAAATTAACCATTTTACTTCCCATTAATGCTGTCTATCTCTTATTTGGTCAAAGATTCTTCCCTTCTCCATAGATCTGACAGATAAACCATTCCTTACTCTCTTAATTTGCTTATGATTTCACCTTATATGTCTAAATCATATACCCATTTTGACCTTATCTTGGTATGCAGTGTAAGATGTTGATCTATACCTAGTTCCTGCTATACTATTTTCCAGTTTCCCGAACAGTTTTTTGTCAAATAATGAGTTTTTATTTCAGAAGCTGGTGTCTTTGGGTTTATCAAGCACTATGTTACTATGGTCATTTTCTACTGTGTTTTGTGTACCTAATCTGTTCCACTGATCTACCACTCTATTTCTTAGTATGAGATAGTTTTGATGATTGTCACTTTGTAGTATAGTTTGAGATGTGTTATGGCTCGGCCGCCTTTCTTTGCATTTTTTTTCGTTAATTCCCTTGATATTCTTGACCTTTTGTTCTTCCAGATAAATGTTGTTATTATTTTTTCTAGCTATACAAAATAGTTTTTTGGTAGTTGATTGGTATGGCACTGAAGAAGTAAATTCATTTTGGTAGAATTGTCATTTTTATTATATTGTCTCAGCCCACTCCTGAATAATTGATCTTTTTCCAGTTGTTTAAATATGACTTTATTTGTGTGAAAAATATTTTGTAATTGTGGTCATATAGTTCCTGGGTTTGTCTTGGCAGGTGGACTCTCAAGTATTGTCTACAGTTGTCTACATTGTCTACAGTTATTTTAAATGTAATTGCTCTTTCTGTCTCTTGCCGCTGGGCTTTGTTGGTAATATATAGAAATCCTGACAATTTATGTGGGCTTATTTTATATCTTGCAACTTTGCTAAAAGTTGTTAATTATTTCAACTAGTTTTTTTAGTTGATTTCTTAGGATTCTCTAAGTATACTATCATAACATCTACAAAGAGTGATAGTTTCCTCACTGCCTCTTCTAATTCCTTCAGTTTCATTTTCTTCTCTCAATCCTGTAATATCTACAATATTAAATAATTGTGGTTATAATGGGCATCTTTTTTTCACTTCTGATCTTACTGGGAAGGCCTATTACAGATGATGCTTGCTAATGGTTTAAGATAGATAGTACATATCTTTTTAAGGAAAGTCCCATTTATTTCTATACTTTCTAGTGTTTTTAATAGGAATGAGTGCTGCATTTTGTCAGAAGTGTTTTCTGCATCAATTGAGATAATCATATGGTTTCCGTTGGTTTTGTTTTTGATATAGTTAATTATTGTGATAGTTTTCCAAATATTGAACCACCTGTGAATACCTGACATAAATTCCACCTGGTCATAGTGTATGATGCCTTTTAAAAATATTTGTTTTTAATTTTTAATTTACAATACTCAGTTCCACAAGTTTTTGAGTTCCAAATTTTATCCCCCTGCCCCCCCGCTCCAAGACAGCATGTAATCTGATATAGGTTCTATGATATAGGTTCACATTAAACTTATTCATGCAACAGTCAAGTTGTAAAGAAGAATTATAACCAATGGAATGAATCATGAGAGAAGAAACAAAAGCAAAAGAGAAGTAAAAAAAGAGAGCAAATAGTTTGCCTCAATCGGCATTCAGACTCCGTAATTCTTTCTCTGGATGTGGATAGCTTTTTCCATCATGAGTCTTTTTTTTCTTTTTTTTAATTATAAGTTAATTTTTATTTTTAGTTCGCAACAGTCAGTTCCACAAGTTTTTGGGTTCCAAATTTTCTCTTTCTCCCTCTCCTCCCCCCTCCCTCCCAAGACAACATGCAATCCAATGTAGGTTCTACATATACCTTCACATTGAACTTATTTACATAATAGTCCAGTTGTAAAGAAGAATTATAACCAATGGAATGAATCATGAGAGAAGAAACGAAACCAAAAAAGAAGGGGGGAAAAAAGAGAGCAAATAGTTTGCATCAATCTGCGTTCAGACTCCATAATTCTTTCTCTGGATGTGCATAGCTTTTTCCATCGAGTCTTTTGGAGCTGTCTTAGAACCTTGTAATGCTGAGAAGAGCCAAATCTATCAATGTTAGTTATCACAGGTACTGTGTATCTGTAATCATGTATAATGTTTTCCTGGTTCTGCTCCCTTCACTCAGCATCAGATCATGTAAGTCTTTCCAGGTTGTTATGAAGCCCATCTGCAACTCATTTCTTATAGCACAATAGTATTCCATTACATTCATATACACAACTTGTTTAGCCATTCCCCAATTGATGGGCATCCCCTTGATTTCCAATTCTTTGCCACTGCAAAAAGAGCTACTACATTTTTGTACATATGGGTCCTTTTCCCACTTGTATGATCTCTTTGGGATACAGTACTAGAAGTGGTATTGCTGGGTCAAAGGGTATAACACATTTTTATAGCTCTTTGGGCATAGTTCCACATTGCTCTCCAGAATGGCTGGATCAGTTCACAACTCCACCGACAATATAACAGTGTTCCTATTTTCTCACATCTTCTCCAGCATTTATGATTTTCCTGTTTTGTCATATTAGCCAATCTGACAGGAGAGATGTGATACCTAAGAGTTGTTTTGATTTGTATTTCTCTAATCAATAGTTATTTAGAGCATTTTTTCATATGACCATAGATATCTTTAATTTCTTCCTCTGAACACTGCCTGTTCATATCCTTTGGCCATTTCTCAATTGGGGAATGACTTGCATTTTTGTAAATTTGACTTAGTTCCCTGTATATTTTAGAGATGAGGCCTTTATCAGAGACACTAGTTGTAAAGATTTTCTCCCAATTTTCTGCTTCCCTCCTAATCTTTGTTGCATTGGCTTTGTTTGTAAAAAACAAAACAAAACAACAAAAAACTTCAATTTAATGTAATCAAAATTATCTATTTTGCATTTTGTAACGTTCTCTATGTCTTGTTTGGTCATAAATTCTTCCCTTCTCCATAAATATGACAGGTAAACTATTCCTTGCTCCCCCAAATTACTTACAGTATCAACCTTTGTATCTAAATCTTGAACCCATTTTGACTTTATTTAGGTATACGGTATAAGATATTGGTCTATGCCCAGCTTCTGCCATACTATTTTCCAGTTTTCCCAGCAGTTTTTGTGAAATAGTGAGTTCTTATCCCAGAAGCTGGATTCTTTGAGTTTATTAAAGAGTAGATTACTATAGTCATTGACTACAGCATCTTGTGTACCTAACCTATTCATAGGGTATGATCCTTGTGATACGTTGCTGTAATCTTCTTGCTAGTATTTTATTTAAAATTTTTGCTTCAATATTCACTAAGGAAATTAATTTATGGTTTTCTTTCTTGGTTTTAGCTCTTTCTGGTTTAGGTATCAGCACCATATTTATGTCATAAAAGGAACTTGTCAGGATTCTTTCTTCACTTTTTTTCTCAAATAGTTTATATAGAATTGGAATGAATTGTTCTTTAAATGTTTGGTAGAATTCATTTGTGAATCCATCTGGCCCTGAGAATTTTTTCTTAGGGAATTACTTGATAGTTTGTTCAATTTGTTTTTCTAAGATGGGGGTTATTTAAGCATCCTATTTCTTCTGTTAACCTGGGCAATTTATATTTTTGCAAATATTCATCATTTTCACTTAGATTGTCAGATTTATTGGCATATAGTTGGACAAAATATTTTCTAATGATTGCTTTAATTTCTTCTTAATTGGTGAATCACCCTTTAATTTTTGATACTGGAAATTTGGTTTTCTTCTTTCTTTTAAAAAAATCCATATTTACCAATGGTTTATCTATTTTATTGTTTTTTTTTTCATAAAACCAGCTCTTAGTTTTATTCACTCAATAGTTTTCTTAATTTCAATTTTATTGCTGTCAACTTTGGGTTTTAGGATTTCCAATTTGGTGCTTTATTCAGAGTTTTTAATTTGTTCTTTCTCTAGTTTTTTCAGTTGCCCAATTCATTGATCTGCTGTTTCTCTATTTTATTGATGTAAGAATTTTGAGAAATAAATTTTCCCCTAACTACTGCTTTGGCTGCATCTCACAAATTTTGGAATGTTGTCTCATTGTTGTCATTCTCTTTAATGAAGTTATTGATGATTTCCATGATTTCTTCTTTGACTCACTTATTCTTTAGGATTAGATTATTTCGTTTCCAATGAATTTTTAATCCATCTTTCCTCTGCCATTTATTGAATGTAATTTTCATTGCATTACGATCTGAAAAAAGATGCATTTAATATTTCTGATTTTGTACGTTTGATTTTGAGGTTTTTATGCCCTAATACATTTAGTCATTTTTTGTAGGTGCGATGTAATACCACTGAGAAAAAGCTGTATTCTTTGCTATCCCCGTTCAATTTTCTCCAGAGGTCTGTGATATATAAGTTTTCTAAAATTCTGTTCACCTCTTTAACTTTTTTTGTTTATTTTGTGTTTAGATTTATCTAGGTCTGGGAGAGGAAAGCTGAGACCCACTATTAGCATAGTTTTGCTGTCTGTTTCCTCCTGTAACTCACTTAAATTCTCCTTTAAGAATTTGGTTGCTAGGGGACAGAGCCAAGATGGCAGCATGAAAATTCGCTTGAGTTCTTCCCCAGATCCCTCCAAACACCTGTAAAAATGACTCTAAACAAATTCTAGAGCTATAGAACCCATGAAATGACAGAGTGAAACAAATCTCCTGCCCAAGACAGCCTGGATGGTCCCTGGGAATGGTCTATTGCACCGTGCTGAGAGCAGAGCACAGCTCAGCATGGGCTGTGCTGGAAGAGACCAGGTTGGAGTGGATCTCACAGACCAGGCCTCAGGGCACTGAATCTTGGGCAGCTGTGGCAGTTTCCAGACTTCTCAACCCACAAACACCAAAGACAACTGAGCAGGTCAGTGGGAAAACTGTTGGACCTGGGTGAGAGAAGTGTGTGGTCTGTCTCCAGCCCAGGGGTGGTGGAGGAGGCTGTGGCAGCTGTGGTGGCAGCAGCAGCAGTGGGGGCTGCTTCAGCAGCTCCAGGACCACAGACATTGGGGGGGGGGGAATCAAGCAGCTGATCAGAGCAGGAGTGCAGGGGTCTCTTTGCTGGTGCTGAGGCAGTGTTCTTTTGCTTTACCCTGCTTGGCTCTGGGTCACAGTCCCGGTTGGTGGTCCTTGGGGGAGGAGGGGTGCTGGTGTGGCAGAGCTTGTGGTGTGTGTGGAGAGGGAGTCCTCCTGGTAGTTAGATGACAGAAAGGAGTGCTTGAGATCACTCACAGACCAGAGCAAAGTCCAGGAGAGGAGTATCATACCACCTTAGAATAGAAGAAGCTCTGAAAACAGCAGTGCAAAACCCCTGAAGCTTGGGACAGAGCACTCTCCACTCTGAAAGCAGTCATACTCTGACAAAGAGCTCAGAAATCAAGTAATTGGCTGGGAAAATGAGCAGGCAGTGTAAAAGGACTCAGACTATAGAATCTTTCTTTGATGACAAGATCAAAACATACAGCCAGAAGAAGTCAACAGAGTCAAAGATCATATATCAAAAGGCTCCAAGAAAAATATGAATTGGTCTCAGGGCATGGAAGAGCTTGAAAAAAGATTTGGAAAAATCAAGTAAGAAAAGTAGAGCAAAAATTGGGAAAAGAAATGAGAGTGATCCAAGAAAATCATGAAAAGCAAGTCAACAACTTGCTAAAGGAGACCCAAAAAATGCTGAAGAAAGTGACACCTTAAAAATGGACTAATCCAAATGGCAAAAGAGCTCCAAAAAGCCAATGAGGAGAAGAATGCCTTAAAAGGCAGAATTAGCCAAATGGAAAAGGAGGTCCAAAAGACCACTGAAGAAAATACTGCCTTAAAAATTAGAATGGAGGGGGGTGGAACCAAGATGGTGCTGTGAAAGGAAGAAACTATGGGAGCTCTCTCACAAATTCTGTCAGATAAGTCTAAAAAAGTGAATCTGAGCAGATTTGAGGGTTAGAAGCCACAAGTAGACTGAGAGGAGTATGAGCACTGGACATGCACAAGGGCACCAGACCAAAATAACAAGGAACAGCAGAGGAATCCAGCCAGTGCACCAGTCTGGGAGAGTGCTGGGAGAGTGAAATGCTGGAGCAGGAACAAGCCCAGGGTGGAAGTACTGGCTATGGCCGTCATTGAGCCTCAGGCTTCTCAGCCCAGGATGGGAGTCTGTTGGAGTGCAGAACCTGTGGTTGCAGAAGCAGCTAGCCCGGAGACCTTCAACCCACAGTCTAAAGGTTTGAAACTCGCCTTCTTGAACTTCTGGGAGCCATGATGGCCAGGTAAAATGGCTCTCATACCTCCCTTGAATAAACCCAGAGAATACTACATCAGGAGAAACAGAGGAGCCAGAAGAGGGGCTTCAGTAGTGAGAGAAGTTGGGGAAAGAGCCGTACTTGTGGTGACAGAAGGAGACTAGTGCAGGAAGAGAGGTGTCCCAGCCACCCTCACCTCAGCAGAACAATGAGAGTAACTGGGCCCCGGGGGGGGGGGTGGAGCTAACAAATGTCATCACCAGGACCCCAGACATGGCTTTGAACAGCCAGAGGAAGTGGCAGACACCAACACAGACAACAGCTGAGACCACCCCTGCTGTAGAGCAGTCCTAGGGGGAAGAGGAGACTCCCAGCAGCCAGACCACCCCTCCCCCACACCTCACAAAACCAGAGGCCATAGAACATAAAGCTAGATCTCAACACAAGAAACTTGGGACAGAGCCCCCTGAGCCTCAGAAACAGGGATCCACTTTAGAAGCCAAGAAGAAAAGAAAAACCACCATGAAAAAACATGCTAAAAAGCCAAAGACCATTGATTCTTATGGAGACAGGGAAGATCAAAATACCAATTCAGAAGAGGACAGCATGGACACCATACCCACATCTTAAACCTTAAAAGGGAAAATAAACTGGCCTGCAGATTAAAAAGCACTCCTGGAAGAACTCAAGGAGGACTTTAAAAAACAAATTAGGGAGGTAAAAGAAAAAATGGAAAAAAAAATTCACTGTGGAAAACAAGTCTTTAAAAAGCAAAATCAGTGAAATGCTTAAGGAGACTCAGAATGAAAATGGAGAAAATATCTCATTGAAAAGTGAAATCAACCAAATGGAAAAGGAGATAGAGAAGCTAAAGAAAGAAAACAATACATTAAAAATTAGAATTAGGCAAGTAGAAGCTAATGACTCTATGAGATATCAAGAATCACTCAAACAAAATCTAAAGAATGAAAAAATAGAAGAAAATGTGAAATATCTGATTGGAAAAACAACTGACCTGGAAACTAGATCCAGGAGAGACAATTTAAGAAGTATTGGTCTACCTGAAAGCTATGATGAAAAAACAAAAAGAGCTGGGACAGTATCTTCCATGAAATCCTTAAGGAAAATTGCCCAGAGGTCCTAGAACCAGAGGGTAAAATTGTCATTGAAAGAATCCACCGATCACCCCCTGAAAGAGATCCCAAATTGAAAACTCCAAGAAATATTACAGCCAAATTCCAGAACTACCAGGTCAAGAAGAAAATATTGCAAGAAACTAGAAAGAAACAATTCAAATATCATGGAACTAGAGTCAGGATCACACAGGATCTTTCAGCTTCTACATTAAATGACAAGAGAAATTGGAATATGATATTCCAAAAGGCAAAGGAGCTTGGACTACAACCAAGGATCAACTACCCAGCAAAATTGAGCATAATTTTCCAGGCAAGGAGATGGACATTCAATGAAATAAGGGAACTCTAGACCTTCCTGATGAAAAGGCCAGAGCTCAATGGAAAATTTGATCTCCAGTGTCTTTGTTAATCCATTTCTGAAAAAGAAACTGAGACTGTTTTTCATCATTATGACCTTGGGTTGTCTCCAGTGTGCTCTGGTGACTCATCGATTTTCCAGTTTGTCAATAAACTTTTAATCTTTCCTACCTTGTGGAGCATGCCCTCTACTGGTAGGGATCCTCCTCTACATTCATTAAATATAAACTCATTAACTATAATTAACTATAACTATAATGAATATATATCAGCCATCTCCATAAGCTGGTATTACTCTCTATAAAGTAGAAAGTCGCTCTCAAAAAGCTTTCATCAAAGGTAGGGGTTCTCAACATTTTCTTACCTCCTGGTATCCCTTGGCTTTCAGTAAACCTTGTAGCCTTATTCAGTATGGAAAAAAATTCTAGAGTTTACCATGCATATATACATAAAAATAAAATTTATTAATTTTTCGTAAAGAAAACTTTATTCACTATATAACATTTTTCAGTATCCTAAAGTAATTTTCTCTAATCTACAATCTCTTTTTTCAAAAACACTATTATTTTTAGGATATTTCAAAAGAGTATTTTGTTTGTTTACCAAATATTCTCCATGCCCTTTGAGGAATTTCTTGTATTCCTAGTAATATGTATATCCCAGGTTTGGAACCCCCATTATAGGGACTCACATTCTTACCACATATTTATATTACCTTCTTCATAGACAAATAAATGGTAGAAAGGTTCAAATATTCAATCAAGATTCAACAAACATGTATTAAGCTCTTGCTGTGTATAGAACACTGAGCTAGGTGCTTGGGGAAACACCAAGTTTAGATAAGATATAGTCTCTGTCCTCATGGAACTTATAGTAGGTGAATAAGAAGGAAAGGAATATGATGTAGTGGAAAGAAGAGTAGATTTGGCATCGAAGATCTTAGTGCAAATTATGACTCTGCTATTTATAAAAAAAATGGCTTCACTTCCTCTCCTCTCATTCATTTCTTAACCTGCCCCTGGAAATCTGGCTTCTGACCTTGTCAAACAATTTAAATTGGTTTTTCCAAAACTGCCAGTCTCTCAGTTTGCAAATCCAGTGGCTTTTTCTTTGCCTTCACCTTTCCTGACCCCTCTGTAGCATTTGATACTTGGCTCTTTTCTTTGCCTGGATTCTCTCTTTCTTGGTTTTCATGATACTGATCTCTCACTGTTCTACTCCTATCTGACTAGACATTCCTTCTCAATCTCCTTTGCAAAGTCATTCTTCTTTGTTGTTATTAGAGTATGCCAGAAGAGTATATAAACATAGAGATAGGATGGAAGAAATGGACATCTCACTATGTTATCTGATCTGGACAGAAGAGGGTTGAACACATACACAAAAGTTTGCTGTAGAAATGTTGTTGTTTAAGTAATTTTAGTCATGTCCAACTGTTTGTGACCCCATTTGGAAAAGATACTGGAATGGTTTGCCATTTCCTTCTACAGCTCATTTTGCGGATGAAAAAACTGAGGCAAACAGGGTTAAATAACTTGCCCAAGGTCACACAGCCAGTAAGTATCTGAGGGCAGATTTGAACCCTGGCCTTTCTGACTCCAGGCCTGGCAGTCTCTTCATTGTGCCACCTAGCTGCTGTAGAAATGCATTAAAGTAATTAGGGAGAGAGGTGATAATAGAGAAAAGAGAATACATAATTTATAAGCAAAACAAATTTCAATGATTGGTGATGCTGATCATAAAGGTTGAATTGATTTTGTTTTAAAAATTTACTATTTATTTTTAACATTCTTTTCTTTTTAAAGGTTGAGTTCCTGTTTCAACAATCTGGCTAGCAGCTTCTGTGGGGGTGTAAGATCCACCCACAGTGAGCACCCAGAAAGCTGCCAGCACGCTGGGAGAGCACAGGTTCTTTTGATCTACTTAACCAAGGAAAGCAAGGTGAAGAGGTTGACAAGTTTACTTTAATCCAGCATACAGACAACATTCAGTTAGTTCAGGGGAAAAAGCCAGCACTCTGAACTTCAGAACAAATATAAACAAATTACAAGCATCAAGAGACAGACCAAATACAGATTCATTCACTTACTTCAGGGGAAGAGACCAGCACCCTGAATATCAGAACATTCATTTAGTTCAGGGGAAAAAGTCAGCACCCTGAACTTCAGAACAAAATACAAACAAATTACAAATATCAGCAGACAGACCCAATACAATTCATAGTTACCAACATTTAGGTTCAGCCTGGGAGCTCAGAACAAGGGCTGGCCCAGAGTCATGCGTCACCACTGCTGCCGCAAAGAGCTCCAACAGAAAAGGACTCTTCAAGCTGTCTTCTCTCCTCTTATGACATCATCAAGCATTGTCTGAATGACCAGAGCCCAGGCTCTGGTGATTGGTTCTTGAGTTGGCCCCTCCCCACAGGAACCAGGGAGGCTCACATCCACATAGATTAGGTCAACACCTAATAGGGCATGGCTCTGGAGTCAACACCTCCCCCTAGCCAGCCCCATCCTGGGCCCACCCTAGTCACTAATCTGCACCCACATAGGTTCCACACCTAATAGGGCTCTGGGCCTGGGGCCCAGCACCCAGCAAGGCTCAATGAATTACACCGAGTCACTCAAAGAAAAAGGCCATTTTGCTTACCAACACAGTTCCAAATTCTCTGCCTCCCTCACATTCCCTTCCCCATCTGTAGCCATAATGGCTTTTGTTTTCTTTGAATGGCTCAGCTTGCCTCATTGAGCCTCTGGACACTGTGGCTTGCTCTTCCGGGGCAGGAGGCCCGGGGAGCATGCCGGGAGGCAGACGGCTTCCTGTGTGGGGAGTCATGGGGCTGGCTGAGGGGAGGTGTTAGCTCCAGAACCTGGTCTACCCTAGGGGGAGGGGCCAACTCAAGAACCAATCGGCCCTGGTCATTTGGGCGGAGCTTAATGATGTCAGAGACCCTATAAGAGGGGAGAGGATAGCTCGGAGAGTTCTCTCTCCTTCTCTTCCTCTCTTTCCTTTTCCGGTTGGAGCCAGAGGCAGTTACAACGACCGTTACAGAGGCAGTTACGACCGTTACATCGTCAGTTTCAGTTGCAGCTTCAGTTTCAGAAACAGACACAGCTGAGGCAGGAGCTGCCAGCAGCAGAGCTGATCTACGGGAGGAAGCTGAACAAAGACTTCAGTCCAGTGGGTAATCTTATTACCATCAAGGGGGAAACATGATTTTGCTTTACGCAATCATGTTTCTCTGTAGCCTCCTGGTTACTCTTTCAAGGCGTACTTATTGGGCCTGGAAGATTATGACCAACATATCAAAATGGGGTTGCTGGTTCATGGGTTGGTTACTGTTGAGCCTAAATAAATGTTTTGATTCTTCTGCCTTCTACTTTGAGAGTTTCTTCTATCCGGCGATTCCGAACCTTTCAGACATGTTTATGATCTTCTTTGAGATTATAAACTCGGCCCTCCTGATACATTTGGCGTCACGAACAGGATCGCTAGGTATAAGATCTCTATTTAGAAGCAGAACAATTTCAGAGGAAGAGATAAATATCCCAGGATGGGAGGATCCATTTTATTCCTCCCTAGCAAAAGAATTGGCTAAAAAAGCTGGACCCTGTGAAAACTGGGAACCAAGGCTACGGAGAGGAGATCCTAGGGATTTAGAAAAGTGTTTACGAGAAGTTGGGATTCAGTCAGGGGCATCACTATCTAGGCAAAGCTGGATAGTGTTATCAGCCTACCGGCTAGTATACGAAAGATTGAGATTAAGTGAAAGACATGGGGGCACTCCTACCCCACAGGAAGAAGGGAAATCTCAGATAGCAGAAGACCAAACTGACTCAAATGAGAACTTTTCTATTAATGTGGCTAAGAGCAACAGGAGACCAAAAAAGCCCAGAGTGCATTTCAACCCAGCCCAGAAAGAGCCGGCTGAGGCACAAAACACTACTGGGGTTCAGGATGTGCCTCACACAGAGAATAGGAGATGGTTAAATGATCAGACAAGGGCTCGACCCATACAAAGGAGGAAGACAGAAACCCGAGGTGAAGATTCAGTTACAAGGGAAATTCAGGAAGATTTCTCACCGCAAGAGGTCACAGATATTTTGAGTAGATTCAGCCAAAGAATAGGAGAACCATTGATATCTTGGATGGTAAGACTCAGTGATCAAGGGGCCGGTGGAATATCAGTAGATGGGACAGACTGCATGAGATTCATAGGTATCAGCCATGATCCTCTAGTTCAACAAGCTTTTAGGGAACATCATCAGCAAGGAGATGGTGATAGCAGGACTACTCTGTTGGCATTAGCCGCTGTGGGATGCAATAAGAGATATGCTACTGATTCTATGTGGCCCACTGAGCACAGACCCTGGTATTCACTTAGAGATTGTATCATAAGACTAAAGGAGGAGGTAATGAAGACTGCCATTATGACAGGAACTGCAGACAAATATTACAATGATTCAATGGAACTGCCTCATAGGAATTTAATAATTAGGACAGCTCCCCCTGCTTATAAACAACTAATTTTGAATTTATTACTTGGAGAAGTAGGGAGCCGTCTTACAACAGTGATAAATAAGATTTTACAGTTATATGACTTAGGTGACTGGGGAAGGGATAGATCTCCTCGAGAGAGAAGAGTGTATAACCAGCAAACTTGGCGCCAAAGGAGAGTAACAAGGAAAGAAATGTTTACTACTTTATTGAGAGCAGGGGTAGGTTTTGAAATGATAGATGGAATTCCAACCAATGAATTATATAGGATGTACAGAGATAAAGGCCTTGATAACACGAGAAATAGGGAAATAAGAACTGCTCCTGCAAGCCCACAAGCCACTCAGAGTGAAGGTGACCTTGTGTGATTAACGGATGAAAACTTGTACATTTGGGGAAAGGCTGGGAGGACAATCTTAGTCTATATCTAGGGTGGGATCCTCTTGGCTTCCTCATTATGTTCCTTTTGAAAAGAAACATTTCCCACCTGAGTTTGGCTCTGATGTTGGATCTTTGCATAACTGAAATCTCAACCAAACTTGAGATGATTTTATTTGAAGAATTATAGTCCATACTTGTCTGTTCTTTTTGTCCTTTGTTTTGGCTAACCTTGTTGCTAGTTTTGTTTCCTTCAGGCTTAAGCACCCTGCACTTTCCGGTGACTGCCTAAGCATGTAGCATTCTTGGAATTCCTGCCAGCTTGTTAAAGAAATGACCTCTGGAATGGGACTTTTTGGGGGCAGGGCCATCTCTACATCCAATTTCAGCATGAAGAAGCTATGGAAAATGAGACCTTCACCCCTCACCCCAAGATTTTGAGCCCCAATCGTTCAAGGGGGGTGGAAATGATGATAGTGTTCTGTTTACTTATTTTGTGTTATCCTTGTTGTGTTGTTTTATTGTTATGATATTATTGATCCTATGTAATGGATACAAGGATTTAGGGGTGGACATTTGAATTATTAATAATTATTTTGGGGATGATTGATTGAAGAGATTATCTTGCTGGGACCTAGGGGTGGATCGCATTTGAATCGTTAAACCAATGTTTAGGAATGTCACCAAATGATATGTTTTGCTTTATAATGAATGATATATTTTAGTTTCCTTTGTAATTGAATCACAATGTATGTTCTAGGATACATGGCTGATTAGATTATGTATCCTATAACAAGGGGTGGAATGTAGCCATAATGGCTTTTGTTTTCTTTGAATGGCTCAGCTTGCCTCATTGAGCCTCTGGACACTGTGGCTTGCTCTTCCGGGGCAGGAGGCCCGGGGAGCATGCCGGGAGGCAGACGGCTTCCTGTGTGGGGAGTCATGGGGCTGGCTGAGGGGAGGTGTTAGCTCCAGAACCTGGTCTACCCTAGGGGGAGGGGCCAACTCAAGAACCAATCGGCCCTGGTCATTTGGGCGGAGCTTAATGATGTCAGAGACCCTATAAGAGGGGAGAGGATAGCTCAGAGAGTTCTCTCTCCTTCTCTTCCTCTCTTTCCTTTTCCGGTTGGAGCCAGAGGCAGTTACAACGACCGTTACAGAGGCAGTTACGACCGTTACATCGTCAGTTTCAGTTGCAGCTTCAGTTTCAGAAACAGACACAGCTGAGGCAGGAGCTGCCAGCAGCAGAGCTGATCTACGGGAGGAAGCTGAACAAAGACTTCAGTCCAGTGGGTAATCTTATTACCATCAAGGGGGAAACATGATTTTGCTTTACGCAATCATGTTTCTCTGTAGCCTCCTGGTTACTCTTTCAAGGCGTACTTATTGGGCCTGGAAGATTATGACCAACATATCAAAATGGGGTTGCTGGTTCATGGGTTGGTTACTGTTGAGCCTAAATAAATGTTTTGATTCTTCTGCCTTCTACTTTGAGAGTTTCTTCTATCCGGCGATTCCGAACCTTTCAGACATGTTTATGATCTTCTTTGAGATTATAAACTCGGCCCTCCTGATACACCATCTACTGAGAAGGCAAGTAATATATCAATTATACATGTTAAATCATGCAAAACATTTTTATATTAGCCATATATTTTTTAAATCAAGAAAAATAAAATGAGAAAATAATACTTCAGTTTGCACTCAGAGTTCCCTCTCTGGAGGTGGATAGCAATTTTTCATCATGAGGACTCATTGGAATTGTCTTGGGTCTTTGTATTGATTAGAGTAGCCAATTCTTTCACAGTCGATCATTGTTGCAACATTGCTGTTACTGTGCACAATGATCTCCTGGTTCTTTCCACTTAACTTTGCATCAGTTCATATAGGTGTTACTGTCATGTTTTTTGAAACTACTCCTCAGATTTGGTTCCAACCCCTTATTTTAACTCTCCCTGTTCTGTCTTTCTGTTTCAAGTGTGTTTCTTATAAACAACTTATTATTGGATTCTAGTTTCTAATCCATTCTGCTGTTGTTTCTGTTTTGTGAGTGAAGTCATCCCAACCACATTCACTGTTATGATTACTAACTGTGTATTTCTCTCCAATCCATTTTCTTCTGTTTCTTCTTTGCTCTTCTATTTATTATGTCTCCCCTCAAAAGTCTATTTTGCTTCTAACCACTGCTTTCTTTATTCTGCTCTCTCTTTTATCATTCCCTGCCCTTTCTTTTATCCACTTTCTCTCCTATTTCCCTATTGGGTAAGATAGATTTCTATACACAACTGAGTATGTATATATATTCTACCCTCTTTGACCCAATTCAAATGAGAGTGAGGTTCAAGTATTGCTTGCCACCCCACTCCTCCATTTATCCTTCTACTGTTAAAGCTCTTTCTTGTACATCTCTTTTATGTGAGAAAAATTTCACCATTCTACATCTCTCTTCTCCTTTCCCCAGTGCATCCCCCTTTCGCGTAACTTCATTTGTTTTTGAAGATCATTCTAACATAATCACCTTATATGCATGCCCTTTGTCTATGTAAACTCCTTTTAGTTGCCCTAATTATTATAAAGTTCTTGGGTTACATGTATAATCTTCCCATATAGGATTGTAAACAGTTTAATTTTATTGAGTCTCTTTTATGTTTACCTTCTTATGCTTCTTTTGAGTCTTATATTTGAATGTCAAATTTTCTATTCAACTCTGGAATTTTCTTCATGAGGAATGGTTAAAAGTCCTCTATTTCATCAAATATCCATCTCCCTCCCTTTGAAGGATTGTACTTAGTTTTGCTGGGTTGGTTATTCTAGCTTGTAATTATGGCTTCTTTGCCTTCTAGCATACCATGTTCTAAGCCTTCTGCTCCTTTAGTGTGGAAATTGCAAAATCTTGTGTGATCCTGACTGTGGCTTCACAATATTTGAATGGTTGCTTTCTGGCTTCTTGCAATATTATTTCCTCCTTGACCCAGGAGCTCTGGAATTTGGCTATAATATTCTTAGAAGTTTTCATTTTGAGCTCTCAGGAGGTGATTAGTGGATTATTTCAATTTATATTTTACCCTCTGGATCTATAAGCTATTAGGGCAGTTTTTCTTGATAATTTCTTGAAAGATGATGTCTAGGCTCTTTTTTGATCATGGCCTTCAGGTAGCCCAAAAAATCTTAGTTTATCTGCTCTCATTAGCTTCTACTTTCCCAATTCTAATTTTTAAGGAATTATCTTCTTCATTGAACTTTTGTACCTCTTTTTTTCTATTTGGACAATTCTGCTTTTTAAGGAGTTGTTTTTAGTGAATTTTTGTACTTCCTTTTCCATTTGGCCACTTCTGTTTTTAAGGCATTAAATCGTCAGTATTTTTTTTTTGCCTCTTTCAATGAGCTGTTAATTTTCCTTTCAAATTTTTATTGCATTACTCTCATTTCTTTCCCCAATTTTTCTTCTACCACTCTTATCTCTTTCTTTATCTCTTCCAGAAATTCTTGTTGGTCTTGGGTTTAAAAACTTCCCTTTGAGACTTTGCTTATAGCTTTTTTCAGATTGTTGTCTTCTGAGTTTTTGTTTTGGTCTTCCTTGCCACCATAGCTTTTCATGGTCAAATTACTTTTTGGTTGTTTGCACCCTTTTCCAGCCTATTTCTTGACTTTGAACATTATGTTAAAGTTGGGTTCTGCTCACTTCCCCAAGCTTCCGAATTTTTCATGCTGCTGTTTTTAGAGCTCGTTCTGGGGGTTTTGGCAAGTTTTTGGTGCCTGCAATCCAGGAATAGGTTGATACTCAGAAAAGGCCCCTAGTCCCTTGCAGCCACAAGTTCTAGCACACCTCTTTGCCCTGGAATTGTGACCAGGGCTCCAATTCACTTGTGACTGACCCTGCTGGAGAGTGAGCTCCAGGTGTAGGAGAGAAACATTTTGTTACTCTCATTCTTATGCTATTACAGCAAGTGACTTTTCTTAGAACTAAGCCTGTCTACTGACTGACTAGTAAAGACACGTGTACTGATGGATGCTTTGAGTTTTATTATGGGAGTTTGTACTCATTGAGTACCTTGAACCTAGTTGCCCTTTGAGGGATCTAATCTATGTAAATTGGGGGGAGTAGATATTTCTAGAAGGGACATTATACAGTTTGATATAATTCTCTCCTGTTCTTTATCTATAGAAATGTTTGTTAATATTTAATAATAAAGATAAGAGACAAATGGTAGGCAGATAGATTTACTAAAAAAGTCAAACTGTCTTTAGTATCCATTCTGAATGTCTCACATTCATGACATACAGCAAATTTTGCATGAGAAAGAACTTTGGATTTGTATTCAAAAGACCCCTGTTGGAGTCCCAGCTTACTAGCCAAGTCACAGTGTCCTCACCTGTTAAATGAGGATAATGAAGGTTATTGTGAGGGGAATGTTTTGTAAGTTTTTAAGTACTATAGCTACATGGGCCATCATTTATCATTATTACCTTCAGTTTTTCCTCTTGTCAGCACAGAATATTTCCTGGTCCCGCCCATGGTGAGGCTGGTGAGCAGTTGGCAAGTTAGGGAAGGCGTAGGAAGCAAGTGGTGAGAAAGTCAGTCGTCAGTTTCTTCACTTAGTACTTGAGTGTCCGCATTCACACTGTGTTAATTGCCGGGGTATGCTTGAGATGATACAAACTTCTCTGGCTCCTTCCTGGAGGACGGCCTCGTTTTTGGTTGAATTACTTTTCCTTTCCATGTGCCTGATGATGGATAGGCCTGGTTACCATAGTGATGAGTTCCAGCTCCCAGGCTAGGTGGTGTTGGCAGGCGTCTGGGTGCTACTGTGCTGGCACCTGCAAATTATCATGTGCCACCTGAGGGACTGAGGAGGCCTGCACGTGGCCTGGGGTGGGGGAAAGAGAAGTCACTCAATTATGGAAAGTTAGCCAGCTGTCAATTATCTGGGGGCCCATAAGTTCCTAGATTATCTAGTCTCACAACTACAGGGAAAGAATAAAATTTGGATGATTTAAATGAAGTTTTTAGGTTACCTGTCAGTTTCTATTTTCCAGGTCATGACCTATTTCCCATAATTTTAGTTGATTAAGTGTTGATAGCAGTATTTATTAAGCCAAGAATGCATTGATCTGAGGCCTCTACCATGGCTAAAATTCTATTTTTCTATGCAAGACAAATTTTGAAGCCACATTTCATTCATTTATTTGTTCAAGCAATTGATCTTCAAACATTTAACAACAACAGCTAGCCTTTATATAGCACTTTAAGGTTTGCAAATCACTTTGTAAATGTTATCTCATTTGATCCTTGAAACAACTCTGCGCGGTAGGTGCTATTATTATCCCATTTTACAGTTGAGGAAAATAAGGCAAACAGAGGTTTAGTGACTTGCCCAGGGTCACACAACTAGCTAGTGACCCAACTAGGTTGGTTTTTTTAAAAAATTATTTTTTATTTTTGGTTTGCAACACTTAGTTCCACAAGTTTTTGAGTTCCAAATTTGCTCCCTTTCCCTCCCCTCCATCCCCCACCCCCCAAGACTGCATGGAATCCAATACATGTTCTACATATACCTTCGCGTTAAACTTATTTACACAATAGTCAAGTTGTAAAGAAGAATTATGTTCAATGGAATGAATCATGAGAAAGAAGAAACAGTGGTTTTGAACTCAGGTCTTTCTGACCCCAGATCTAGCATTGTACACTGTGTTACCTAGCTACAGCAGCCTATAATTGGTATGTGATTGTTTCCACAATTGGCTATACAGTGCACTACTGAAAGCTACCCCTCGCTGGCCAGATAGCTGGGTACATCAGAAAGATGTAGTACTTATGCTGAGATTGACAAAATGATGGTCATGTTCACTAGCCTACCAAAAATACTGAATGCAGGTTATATTGGGCTGCTCTGACTATGCTAACTCTGTCCCACTTGTTATTTCATTTCCACCTTACAGCTGAGAAGGTATATCATTATTCCTTTAGACTTATGGTTGATCATCAAGCAGATACGTACAGAGTCAGATATTGCAGCATAACTTTCTGACCAAGAGACAAATAAGACTTTTAATCACAATTCTACTAGTCCACCTTGGGACTCATGTTGCTTTGGAAGGACTCAGAGATGGACAACCTGGTTATGCATCAACATGTGGTTCAGAGGCTCCTTTAAAAGGCATATTTGATCCCACCTTCTGTCCCCTGATCAGGCTGAATATTGACAATGCCTATATGATGATGGGACAAGAACAGGGAAATCAAAAAGGTTCTAATCAGACAGTATAAACAACTACATTGGGGAAAATATCTAATTATAAATCAGAGATCATAGATTTAAAGCTGGAAGGGACACTGTAAGGTCATTGATTATTTTTATCATTTTATATCATCTTAAATCTTATGTCATCATTTTAAAAATGAGAAAGCTGAAACTTAAATGACTTTCCCAGAGTCACACAGCTAGGAAGAGTCTGAAGAAGGATTTGTATCCAGGTCTTACTGACTGAGTTGAGTTCTGTGTGCTAAAACCATGCTGCCTCATTTACATCAGAGACTCCACCTATCATACCTTCAGAACCCCCTGACTAGACAAAATGAATTAATACTCTTTTGGGTTACATTATAAAATAGCCCATCAAACATGGTTACATAAAAGCCAAACCATTTTATCCCAAACAGACAGGATGGCAGTCAGAATACTTGCATCTGTAATAAAGTTCCCAAACCATTCCCAGCTTTAACTCTGGATAAGAATGAAGAGAATGATAATTATGAGTTTATGGGAGTGAAAAAGGTTGTATTGAAGGAGGACTATAATCATCTAGATGACAGTCATGGCTATGAAGGGCAATTTAACTTAAAAACAAGAGAACTGACATTCAACAAAATTACTATCAAATGCAAACATTGAAGAGAACTTATCAGGTTTTTGCTGATGTACTTTAGTGCTATATGTGCCGGTAATACAAGAAAAGTATCCCCTATGGGCTTACCCTTCCAATTCCCACCCTTGGTGGTGAGTCAGGTCCCCAGAGAGCAACTAACCACTTTCCCCCCTCAGTATCCTAGGTCTAGGTTACTGCCCCAAAGAGCTAGACTGGATTTATAGTAATGTTGCTCACAAGTCCCATTGGGGTGTTCTTCATTGATTAACAGACAAAGTTAATTGACTTTTTAAAGGGGTGTTTATTAAGAAAGGACAGTTGTTAAAAAAAAAAAGGACAGTTGTGCACTCTCTTCTTGGACACAAGGGGTCCCTGGGAAAAGTGCTCTTGGGCAAATACATGAGGCTAAAGGATAAATTCTCAAGTCCTGATGACTAAAAATCCTTTTCTCCCTTTGTGGAGTCCTTTTAAATTTCCCCTGAGGTATTCCCCTCTGTGCTGGGATCCAAAAGTTTGTCCCATTGTAGAGTCTTAGAGTTGACTTTACTTAATGCTTTTTTCCACATTGTCACTTCCTCCAGTAAGTCTGAGGGAGTTCTACTTCAGATCATGCTGCCTCCATGGGATGTTTCCTATGAATGGGGGAGCTGAAGGGAAGAGTGTATCCATCTAGAGCCCAAACCTTGCCTGTAACAATCATCATCGTCATATCTTGCATTTCCGTAGTGCTTTTCAGATTTACAAAGCACTTCAGTACTAATCTTGTGAGGTAGGATTTCTCCATGATCTGCAGATGAAGAAATGGAGACTCCTCAGTTCTTACCCAGTTGGTGAGTGCTGCAGCTGGAGCGCAAACTTAGGTGTCCTGACTTTAAGCCTGACCCTTGTTCCACTTGGTTCTAGGTAGACGAATCACAACATTCAGGCCTAAGGAACTCAACAGTATGAGCTCCAGAAAGTCATTTGAGTCTGAAGTAAGTTGGTTCTGAATGATTCCCATAAAGGCTAGCTCTGGATTTACTGGGAGTAGGTACAGTGGAAGACACTGTGCTAAGCATATATAGGTAAAATTACCCAGGTGCAGTGCTGATTTTTTGCTGGGTTTCTCTCTAAAGTAGGCACAGAGACCCAGATAGGTTAAAGTACCCAGAGTAGAGGCTAAAAACATGCAAAGGCCATGTGAAGGAGGTATCTACTTTATATCTAGGTCACCAGTAAAAGCAATTTGAGGAGATGCAGCAGAGAAGCCACTGTGGGATTCCCCTCCCAGAGAGGGTGAGGCCAAGGAAAGCTACTGGTTACCTACATTCCATCTGGGAAAGTGTTGTGGTATTTGGAGCCCTTCTGGAAAAATGCTGTAGAGGCTTAGGCAAGGGGGTTGGCCCCTGAGGTCTTTTTTAGCCTTTAAATCTAGGCTCCTATGATCTAAATGAACCGCATATGCACTGGCTCTGTTTAACTTTGGGTTATTCGGTCATACAATTGAAAGCAATGCAGGCAAATTCAAAGGCAGGCTGCCTTGTGTTGCCTCTAAAGGCAACATTGAGTATTGTCTCTGGAATATACGGGATTAAGGGAGAGGGGATTGTGAGTTATGAAAAATCTCAGATATTTGAATCTCCTGGAAAAACAAGGGCTGAAAGCAAAAAATGATATAGAAAAGCTGATTTTTTACTGCCCATTTTGTGGAGGAGGTGTATAAAATGAATGAAAAAAATTCAAAAGCAAGGAGTAGCTATCGGTCAATAAACATTTGTTAAGCATTTACTATATACCCAATACTGTGCTAAGTGCCAGGAACTTTAAAAAGCAGGAAAGAAAGGCAGAACAGGGAATTTAGATAATCCATAAACTGAATCTGCTCCCAGTCAATCCATAGCTAGCCTTCATGGGAATCATTGAGAACCGAGTCTGATCTATTTATCTCTAACTGAAAAGAAGGAAGCCCAAGAACTGATACTGCTTTGAAGAAACCAAGTTTTTGTCAGTCTTATCAGTCATCCAGGGAGTACTGCTGGGCACTTTTAAAAACTTTTAAAAGGGATACACATGGTCCCTGTCCTTGGAGAACCTGCAATTTGTTAGGAGAAATATGATAAACATGCCTTCAATAAGCTTAAACCAAAGACAGGTCATACGTACTCTTCACTATGATGCCTTCTTGGTAAGCACGGGGTGTATTTCCCTATAATATTTTTTACGAGATAAATGTCATTAAAACCAAGATGTAATAATGATAGCTCTCATAAATGTTTAGAATAGTAAAAATTGTGCCCCAAGTTATAGACTTTCAGAGCCGGAAAGGACCTTAAGCAGTCATCCAGTCCAAAGCCCTTGTTTCATAGAAGGAACCGGAGAGCCAGAGGAATGGGCTTGACCCATGTGACCTGACTGATGGAACAGAGCCAATAAATGGAAAAAACTGAAAAGAGCTTTATTTCTGACTCCAGATCCTAGGTTCTTTCTGCCACACTTTACAGCACGCCTTATATAAAAGGACTAAAAATAAAATGGGCAAAATGAGGGTCTTCAGGGTATTATGAAAACATCCACAGCAAGGAGATAGGGAATATTGCATAGAGTACCTAGTTCGAGGTTCAGAGTCTGGAGGATCTTATTTCAGATCACGTCTCTGATGCTAGCTAGCTGAGTGACAAGAGCCAACTCGCCTCATCTCTAGCTCCAAACCTTGGTTTTCTCTCCTCTAAAATGGATACAACTACAGGGCCATTGTCAGGAAAGGTAGGCAAAACGCTTTGCCAACTTTTGAGCATTCTGTAAGTGCCCGTTGCTAATGTTTCTGCTGTTCAGTAGTTTTTCTGTCCTGTCTGATTCTTTGTGACCCTACCTGGGTTTTTCTTGGCAGAGATGCTGGAGCAGTTTGCCATTTCCTTCTCCAGCTCATTTTACAGATGAGGAAACTGAGGCAAACAGGGTTCAGTGAGTTGCCCACAGTCACACAGCCAGTAAGAATCTGAGGCCAGATTTGAACTCAGGTGTCTCCAGGCCCAGCACTTTATCCATTATACCATCTATGACCAAATTACTTGCTCTAATGAGACCTAATAAGACATTTAAATCACAGTTATTCTGCTAGTTTTCTTAGAATTTAGAAAGATTGGGTGGGGGAAGTGGGGGTGCTGATCTGAGATTCCAAGTTCTTTAATAAAAATATCCAGGGAAGCTTCTTTTCACTTGACAAAACATTCAATAGGGCTGGATTCAAAGTTAGCATCATTCTTTGCAAAGCTGTTCCCACCGCTCTTATTTCAAACTGAGCCAGGGCAGTCCTGAATGAAAGGTTTGCAGTCCATTGCTGGGCCAGACTTAAGCATTTCCAGAGTGTCAGGTCTGGTAGATCCTGCCAGTATAACATTTGAGATGGAAGCATTGAATTAAGAATTTGGCACAGGACGTTTATGTGTCTGTAAGATGAGTGGAGAGTGACGAGGGACCTAGAGTTCAAATCCTGCTTTGTCATTATGACAGATGTGTTCAAATCCTAATTTTGTTCCTTACTAGCTGTGTCACTGTGTGCCCTTTGCTTCATTTTCCTCATCTGTAAAAATAACAGGGTTAAATAATTATGATTGGTGTCAGAAAGACCTGGGTTCAAATTCTGCCCCAGATGCTTACTAGGGAAAGGAAGGGAACAAATATGTACTAAGCATCTGTTATGTGCCAGGACTGTGCTAAATGCTTTGCAGGTATTATCTCATTTGATCCTCAGAAGAGTTCTGTGAAGTACATGTTATTATTACACCCATTTTACAGACAGGCAGAGGTGAAGTGACTAGCCCAGAATCACACAGCTAGTAAGTGTCTGGGGCTGGATGTGAACTCAGATCTTCCTGACTCTAGGTCTAGCACTCCATCCACTTACCACTTAGCTTCTTCGCCCTGTGTGATCCCAGGAAAATTGCCTTCCTCTCTGGGCCTCAGTGTCTTCATATGTAATATTTGAGTGTTGGCCTCAGAGATCTCTTCCAGCTCCGAATCCCATGAGATGATCTCCAAGGCTGATTCTTGCTCTAATGCCTAGGAAGTCCCATGAAACAAACCAAACAAGAAAGATGTCAGAAATGAGCTGTAGGCAGCTTTATCTTCCATGATCTGAAGCTGTTTGAATAAGCTATTATGGCTAGCAACAAGGTCAGATCTGAAATGTCGCTGCATCATATTTTTTCACCCCAGTTAGGACCATAGCTTACCTATGATGGCTGTGTAGATCTGGAAGGTTCTACAGCCAATGGACTTGAAGCTATGTGCCCCTCTGATTTTCTTTATCTGTGAGAAATGTGAGATCCAGAGAAGGAATTTGACTCAACCAAAGTCATAGATGTAAAGGCGATAAATCCTCCGAATGTTAAAGCACATTATAAGTCAAGAAGCCTTTGTAAAGCACCCACTATGTGATAGGCACCCTCCTAAGTGCTAGGGATATAAAGAAAGGCAAAAGTCTCCCCTCAAGGAGCTTACATTCTAATGGGGAGGGGCAGGGACAACCTGCCAACAACACATACAAGATCAATTGGAGATAATCAACAGAGGGAAGGCACTGGCTTTAAGGGGGACCATGAAAAGTTTCTTACAGAAAGTTTTAATCCAAAGATTGACATAACTCATCTCTTTGGAAACTGATTCCCTGTGCCTTAAACATTTGGATTATACTCAAATGCCTTCTTCTAAAGTTTAGCCCTTTTCTGTTACATACCCTTTTTGTTACTTTGTCAAACTTTGCAGAAGATATGTGCCTAATGCACGAAAGGTGTACATACCCTTCTGATGCCAAAGAATGGGTCTTTGGTGAGATGTATGTTATTCCATGAGGACTTGAAGATGGATTCCTTCATTTACTACCTTAAAAACAAATGACTTCTGAAGTACTTACAGGTTACAGTTTCAGCGATCATCAGGACATTGTGTTCAGAGGAAAAAAAACTGTAGTGGTATTGATACTGTATTAAATTGTATGTTATTTAAAATTAAATTTACTTTTCAAAATAATTTATTTTCCAGCTTCCTATGGAAAAAAAAAGGCAGGGGAGGCATGGAGTTGTGATTTAGAACTGGGTCAGGGACTGAGTCTAGATGCTGAGTAAGATGTTTAAAAAAAAATCTCCCTAGAGGGAGTCAATGAGTAAGTTGTTCCTGCCCAGAAACCTGAAAGAGTTATGTTGCCCCACAAAGAGATGAAGTTGGCACTTAATGCATCCTCTAGCATGCTAATGTCTTTCGATTAAATGGAGCCAGGCTAATGGAGCGAACAAGGAACTGGGAGACGAAGTTATCATTTAATACATCCCCCCACCTTGTTAATGGCTTTTGATTAAGTGGATCCTGGCCAATGGAGAGAACAAGGAACCAGGATTCAAGATGGCCCCTGATAACCTACACTGGAATTGCTTTCAAACTCTTGGGGCAATTAGTGTCAATTAAGATGCCTTAACAGGCAGTCAAGGATCTTAGGTATGCAGCGGATAGCACCACCAGCCTGTTCTATGTAGTTATAAACTTTACTGAAGATGAGAAACTTGTCCTCTTTTGTCGAGGGTATGTGTGTGTGTGTGTGTGGGGAGAGGGTGAAGGGGAGTATACTGTTGTGGCTTAAACAAGGTCTCTTGGCAAATGATTACATACAATGAAGAATTGGATAGAATCTAGTCCAGTCAACCAGGTGGCGTTTGCCCTATAAAGTATTTCCTCCACTTTGGGATCAAATACTAGGCATATTCCCTGGGCCAGGGTGATACATGCAATCTGGGGACAATGTAAAACCTTCCAGGCTGGGCCTACTTTCAGTGTCAAGGGCCAATAGGTTATTACTGTTCTTGTAAACTTTATTTCTTTCTTGACATTACTATCATCTCTCTTGACTCGTATTCCCTCAAGCATCCTGTAGCCAGTAGCAGAAACTTAGCAGGGAAGGACTTATAAACCAAAATACTTAACTTTCATCCCAAGGAAGGAATAAGTCAGAAGTCTCTGAGAACAAGCACAGTTGAACTTAGACTAATTCAATAATTTAATACAAGCAACGTTTCCTGAGTGTTGAAGGAGATAGGAAGAGAAATAAGAAATGTTCTCTGCTCTAATGAGGCTTATGATCTAATTGGGCGAAATGAGACATTCATACAAATAACTAAGATATAATATTGGAATATGAAAAGTACACAGAGTGGCAGAAACAAAATTTTATAAAAGTTCAAAGGGAACAATGAGGGAGTTAGGGAAGGCTTCAAAAGCCTTCATAAGGGAATTAGAGAAGACCTTAAAGGACAGGTAGGATTTCAACATGCAGAGGTTGGGGACAGTTAAAGGATGGTCCTTTCCAGGTATATGAAGTAGTGTAAGTCAAAAAGGTAAAAAAAAAAAACAGTAAATTTGGGAAACAGTACAATTTGGCAGGGTCACAACTGCATAAATAGGAGAGTTTGAAAGAGAAAGGTAGATCAGACCCAGATTGTAGAGGGTCTTGAATGCCAGGCTGACTGTAGACTGCTTGGAATGCAATGAAAAATCTTTGAATATTTTTGAGTAGGGGAGTGACATAATTAAAGTTATGCAATCAAGATTACTCTAATTTTGGTGAGTATTATGAATTGAAGCTGGGAGGAACTGGAGATTGGGAGACCAGTTAAGAGGTTATTGCAATAGTCCTGGCAAAAGGTAATGAAGGCCTGAAATAAGGGGATGGGAATGGGAAATGGAAAGGAGGACATGGATATGAGAGAGATTTTGGAGATAGAATCAAGGGACTTAGCAATTTATTGGCTGTATGGGTACATGAAGGGGCAGGAGATGGGTTGAGGGAAGCATAAACCAAAGATGATTTCAATGTTTTGAGCCTATATACCCGAGAGATGGTAACGTCAATAATAAAAAAACCCCAAATCAAGGTAATCAGAAAGAAGAGCAGATTGTGGGGATGATGAGTTCAGTTCTGCACATTTTTGGAGAAATGAGTTCAGTTTTGCAGGTTTTGAGACATGTAGGTCACATCCAGGTATATCTAACCAGGGAGAGGAAATTAAAAATATGGGCTGGAGCTCAGGAAGGATTAAGGCTAGAGGTGCTGATTTGATAGTGATTCACATAGAAGTGATAGTTGAAGCTGTGGGAGTAGATTAGATGCAATTGCCAGGATTTGGGGGGGGGGGGTGGGTTACACCTAGACTCCCAAACCTTCCATCACTTTTTCTCTTACTCAAACTCAGGCAGCCAAACTGCACCATTCTGGTTGTCACGAGAAAGACCCAGAATTGAGGGAAGAATTCTGCAGAAAGTTCTCTCTCCAATGTGGGAAACCAAATCCAGGTAGGGGGAAGCCCACGATTTCCCTTTTCTGATGATTTTACAAAAGTCAAATTGCGTGACAGATGCCCAGATAAACAGACGTTTGCAATCAAAGCAAGTTTTGGGATCGAGCTGATTAGTTGATTCTTAATGGCTATTAGCCCAGTAATCACTCAGCACACATAGCTTCCAGGCGGACCAAACCCATGCATAAGCATAGTGACACCCAGGAGTACAGACGCCTCCTCCTCAGGTTTATAAGGGGACCCTGAAGATGAGGCATCAGTGGAGTTGAGTCTTCAGTCTTAACTCTCCTCACACATCGAAACTTTATTTCCTTGTTTGGCCTGTCATCATGAGCCGCCAGTTGTCTTGTAGGTCTCGTGGAGGAGGCGGAGGGGGAGGAGGAGGAGGAGGAAGCTGGAATTTCAGTGTGGGCTCCTCCAAAGGAGGAAGCCGGGGTTTCAGTGGGTCCTCCTCTAGAGGAGGGGGCCGAGGCTTCAGTGCAGGCTCTGCAGTGGTCAGTGGGAGCCGAAGATCGGCCAGCACTTCCTCCTGCTTGATGCGCCATGGTGGAGGTGGTGGAGGTGCTAGCAGCCAGAGTCTTATCGGCCTTGGAGGCAGCAGGAGCATCTCCATCAGTGTGGCTGGAAGGGGCAGTGGTTTTTATGGCCGAGGTAGTGGCTTTGGTGGAGGCAGCAGCTTTGGAGGAGGCGGCTTTGGCGGTGGCGGCTTTGGCAGTGGCGGCTTTGGCGGAGCCGGTGGTTTTGGCAGAGGAGGCGGTTTTGGCGGAGGAGGCTTCGGAGGAGGTGGCTTTGGAGGAGGTGGCTTTGGAGGAGGCCGCTTTGGGCCAGGTGGTGGTTTTGGTGGCCCTGGTGGATCTGGTGGCTTTGGTCCTGGAGGATACCCAGGCGGTGGCATCCATGAAGTTTCTATCAACCAAAGCCTCCTGGAGCCTCTCAATGTAAAAATTGACCCAGAGTTCCAGAATATCAAATCAGAGGAACGGGAACAGATCAAGAAACTCAACAACAAATTTGCTACCTTCATCGACAAGGTGAGTCTGGAGACCCCGGGATCCTCTTGTCCCAGTATGAACTGCTTCCAGGCAGTGATTAGTGGAAAGAACCACTGCTGGTTAATTTCTTCTGGGGATTGCCGATGGAATATGATGAACTGGATACTCCGCAAGATACAAAGGGAGATAAAAGAATGGGATGATCCTAATTTGCCTATGGTAGCAGTAGGCTCAGCCAGCCAGCCAGCCAGCCAAGCACTTATTAAACACCTACTATGTGCTAGGCACTCTACTAAGCACTGGGGGATACAAGGAAAGGCTGAAGACAGTCCCTGTTCTCAAGGAGCTCACAATCTCACGAAGGGGGACAACATGCAAACACCTATGTATAAAGAAGATGTATAGAGGATAAACTGGAGATAAATAATAATAGAGGGAAGGTACTAGCATTAAAGGGGTTCAAGAAAGACTTCTTACAGATGGTGGCATTTTAGCCCAGTCTTGAAAGACTTTATGACTGGCTTTCACATTTCAGTCTAGCTGAATGAATTTGGTGCTTAAATTTGTTAGAAAACAAACACACCCCAAACCCTCATCAGTCTCTGAGGGTGGTCCAGTAATCTGCTGAATCTTTTATGCCAAGATAGAGCTACATTTCAATGAGAACAGAATGGTCCCTCTGTCTTCTGTTCTTCTGTGAGTGGGTCTCTCCTCTTTTGAGAGTAAGCCCTTCAAGAAAATGACAAGCTTAGCTTGAGATAGCCGCTTGCTGGTAAATTGAAACTCTGCCTTGGAGAGCAGGTTTCATGCCTCAGTGACCCATAACATCTTTTTTATTGATGTCACCTTGAAATTTTATAGGGTTTTCTCTCATTACATAGCAGGTATAACTAAGACGTTGGGTTTTACAAGGCTGTTAAGAGCTTTGAGAAACCCTGCCCTCCAGTGCTCTCACACTAAGCAGCCTTTGGCTTAATGCCAGTAAATTTGGGTTTTTGGTTTTCCTTGGCTTTGCCAGGAATTCCACTAGGATTAGGGAGGGGCCCTTCTGGAGTGTTGGGGGCTGCATGGTGGAATAGAGGAGAGGATCTCTCAGGATGGGAAGGGCCAGGGTGATGCACGGGGAAAGAAGAGAGGTGGAGGTATGGGGAACAGGCAGTGGAGTGCTCCAAGGAAGAAGGAAGATATTAGTATATTCTTTGGCTGGCAGAATGAGGCATCTCTCCTGGTTGTGACTGAGCTTATCCCTATCTGTCTCTGGAGCAACTTATTCCTGGTCTCTGAATCCTAGTGAAGGAGAAGATGAGCTCATGACTTGCATGGGTGATGGAGGTTAAGTCTTGGGGATTGGGGAATTGCAGGTACGTTTCCTGGAGCAGCAGAACCAGGTGTTGACAACCAAATGGGAGATGCTCCAACAAATCGACGTCCGTACCCGCTCACCGAACTTAGAGCCCTTATTTGAGATGTACATCAGCAGCTTGAAGCAGAGGGTAGACGCTCTCACGGCAGAGAAAACAAAGCAAGATTCAGAACTGAACAACATGCAGGATCTTGTTGAGGATTTTAGGAAAAAGTAAGTGCGTGCGTGTGTGGGGAAACACCAATGGGTGATGAATATTAATAAGTAAACAGAACAAATTCTCCAGGAAAGCATTCTTCTCCAAATGAATTTCTGGGAGAGGGTGTATCTCTGAATTTCTGCAAACTATTCTTGTGGTAACACTTAAAACTAAGAGATTTCAGAAGTTGTGTTTAGTTATTAATAATGTTATTTTAATAGTTATCTTATGTAGTTATTAATATTATTATTATATTTTAAAGAAAGTCATTCCTAACTGAGATATCAATTTCAGTTAAAACTCTGCTTGATAATCCTGGGATATGAGATGCTTTGGGGGTGAGCTTACCAAGAAGAAGGAAGGAGAGTCAGTTTACATTGTGGGGGGAGCACCAGATTTGGAGTTGAATAACCTATATTCAGATCCTCTTACTTACTGCCTGTGGGACCTTAAACAAAAGTCCCTTTTCCTTTCTGGGCCTCAGATATTTCATTTGTAAAACAAGGGCATTAGATTAGCTAATCTAAAGTTCCTTCTTGGTCTCAATTCTATGATGCTGCAAGGCCAGCATTGATTTCTCTGGATCCTAACAGGTATGAGGAAGAGATCAACAAACGTACTTCCTGTGAGAATGACTTTGTGACAATCAAGAAGGTGAGTGGGGGAAGGATAGGGTGTTTGGCGCACGAATGCATGAATTGGCAAGGGTCACAAGGAAATAATTCAGAGGGAGGTATTTCAGGCAGGGTGGTTTAAAGAGCACCTCAGTGGGTTATAAAGAGAAAAATAAAGGAATTTGGCTATTATGAGGGAAGGTGTTGAGATGGAGACTTGGGAAAGGGGAGAATGCACCATAATTTTTGAAGCATCTGGGTTTGGGGGGCATACAGGGGAGGTGAGAAGGCCATTTCAACAGACTTTATGAGGTATTGAAGTGTTGTAGTGGATAGAATGATGGATTTGGGTTCAGGAAGTTCTCAGCTTGAATCTCGTCTCAGACATTTACCAGCTGTGTGGCCCAAGGCAAGCAACTTAAGGTCTCTCAGCCTCGATTTCTCCATCTGTGAAAATGACACCTATTGCACAGGGTGGTTGTGAGAATCAAATGAGATATTATGTGAAAAGCACTTTGTAAACCATAAGGGGCTATCTAAATGTTAGCTATGATTATTACCCTTATTATTATGATTTGATCACTCTTTTAGGATGTGGACAGTGCCTACATGAAAAAGGTAGACCTGGAGACCCAGGTGAATGAGTTGAGAGAAGAAGTTGACTTCCTGCGGGTCTTATATGAAACGGTATGATTAAAAAAAAAATCTTTTCTCTTGGTGCTCATTCCCTTCTGATGACTCCACAGCTCTTTTTTCCAGCTACTTGGAGAGAGTTCGCTGTCACATTGACAGCCTGTGATGTTGGGGCCATTGGGCAGGATTTTCAGGAGGTGAGACTACTGCTGGTAGCTTGTGTGATAGGACAGTAACTGTCCTGCAATGTCTCTAAATGAGAAAGTACCTCTCAGTCCAAGCAGAATAGGAATTCAAGGATAGTTCCACCTTCCGCATAGAGTCAACCATATGAAAATTTTTTAAAAATCATTTTATTTTTTCATTTTATAAAAATTTTATTATTTATTTTTTAAGCATTCTTTTCTTTTTAAACTGAGTTCCAAATTTCCTCTCTCTCTCCTCCCACTCCTCCACTCACTGAGAAGGTAAACAAAACAATGTCAGTTATAAATGCAAAATATATTTCCATATTAGCCATGTTGCAAAAAGTAAAATAAAGAAAACAAGAAAATTATACTTTAGTTTTTCATGCTGAGTTCACCCATTCTCTCTAGCATTTTTAGATCATGAGTCCTTTGGAACTGTTTTGGACCATTTTGACTCTCTGCCTCTGTCTGTCTTTTTCTCCTCTCTCTCTCTCTCTGTCTCTCTGCCTCTCTCTGTCTCTCTCTCTCTCTCTCTCTCTCTCTCTCTCTCTCTCTCTCTCTGTCTCTCTCTCTCTCTCTCTCTCTCTCACACACACACACACACACACACACACACACACACCTCTTCACCACCTACGAAGACCCTTAGAACTCAACAAGTGCCCCATCCCAACCAACTACTGAGACCATCCAGAAAGGCAAACCAAACTGTAGCCCTGGCTCACCTGCTTTTTCACATGGGCAGTCACAAGTTCTAGTGCTCCTCTCTGCCTTGGAGCTGCAACAAAGACCCCTTCTCCCTTGTGACAAACCCCCAGTGCTCCTCTCCATCCTGAAACTGTGACCCAGAACTGCATATGGACAATAGAGCTGCCAATCAGCGCCAGCTGCACTCAGTGCTCAGTGCATTCAGGTCTCCCCAGCAATCTCTTTCTGTTTAGTTGTACAACCCCCTTACTGTCTCTGGGCTGAGAGCCCCCAAAGTTCCTGTTGCTGATGCCACCACTGTCATGGTTGCCTCCAAGACTCACCACTTGTGCTGCTGCCATTCTACAGGCTGGCCCTCCAACCTGGTGTGACGGACCTTTCCTGTTGACCTCCTACATTATCTTAGGCCAGAAAATGTCTCACTCTGACCTTTTTTTGGCTCTGCCACTCCAAAATTTGCTTTGAGGAGGTATTTTAAAGTTGTTTAGAGGATAATGTGAGCAGAGTTCAGCTGGGTTGCTGCCTGTATTATGCCATCTTGGCTCCCTTAGCCATCTGAAATTTAAACAAAGCATCAGAGACAGCCTTTCCTTGGTGATATGACTCAGAAGACAGGATTACAAGGAGGGGATAGCTGCCATGAGCTTAGCTTCGGACCCTCTGGACTCTGGCTATTCCTGGCAAAAATGATCAGTATGGCTGAATGGTTCATGGGGCTAAGTGGGAGGCTTAATGCCACCAGATACAGAAGAATAAGTAAGCAAAGCCCTAGAATAGGGGTGGAAAGGGACTGAAACAGAAGTCTGGGTATTGTCTCACCCTGGCCAAACCTTCCTGTTCTTGTGACTGTATTTTCTTTCCCATATCTCTGAGAATGTGAGTCAAGACCAATATTCTGCCTAATTCAGGAGCTGTCTCAGATGCAACAATCTGTTACTGATACCAATGTGATCCTGTCCATGGACAACAACCGCAGCCTGGACCTGGAAAGCATCATCAAGGATGTCCAATCCCAGTATGAAGAGATTGCAAAGAGGAGCAAGACAGAGGCTGAGGCCCTTTATCACAGCAAAGTGAGCACCTAACCAAACCCAGTACCATGGATTTTGAACTTGAGGCAGGGGAATGTACAGGCGCTTATGGGCAATTAGAAGTGATAATGAATTAACTGCTAAAGTAGATTCACAATGTCTACACTGCCCCCTTCCCCCAAAGGACTCACATCTAGATCAGTTATCCAAATTCCTGGGAGAAATATAGATGGCATACTGACATCCTAGCCTATATAGGCTAGAAGCTTCTCTCCACTGACTTCTTCTGGTGCCCTAGAGTTGATCTGTCCTGAGGAGGAGGGCAGGGAGTTATGTGCAGGGAGGGAAGGGGGTTCAGCCATCACTTTCTAAGCCCAGTCATGGGCAACAAACAAAATCCACTGCAAACAAACGTCCTCCCCTTCCTCTTCCCCATTTTTTTTCTTCTGTAAAACCAGTATGAGGAGCTCCAAATCACTGCAGGCAAACATGGAGAGAGCCTGAAGGAAGTCAAGATGGAGATCAGTGAGCTGAATCGCATGATCCAGAGACTTCAGGGAGAAATTGCCCATGTGAAAAAGCAGGTGAGCCAGGGCTACAGTTTGGTTTGCCTTTCTGGATGGTCTCAGTAGTTGGTTGGGATGGGGCACTTGTTGAGTTCTAAGGGTCTTCGTAGGTGGTGAAGAGGTGTGTGTGTGTGTGTGTGTGTGTGTGTGTGTGTGTGTGTGTGTGTGTGTGAGAGAGAGAGAGAGAGAGAGAGAGAGAGAGAGACAGAGAGAGAGGCAGAGAGACAGAGAGAGAGAGGAGAGAAAGACAGACAGAGGCAGAGAGTCAAAGAAAGAAGACAGAAAAAGACAGACAGAGAGAAATGGATAGATGGATTCTACTATTTATAGACAAGATTAACCTGAGCATGAAATGATCCCATTTTTCTTGATAGAAGGCTGTGTTGCACACCGCATAGACCCAGTTTCTGCCTCCTAAGGGGCTACCATCTACTGCTGCACTTGGCAGCAGTGTGGCCCAGTGGACAGAGAACTGGCCTCAGAGCCAGTCCAAGTCTTGCTTCTGACAAATGCTGTCTCTGTGACCCTGGGCAAGTCACTTAACTTCTCAGTGCTCTAGGAAATTCTCTAAGAGTATAAGTTGTAGAGAAGATGCTGAGCTGCATTGGCAGAGGGCATTTCCGCCCCTGGGAGTTCCCTCTACCAGTGAAATCACAGGCCTGGTCCCTAGCCTTATTCCTATCTGTGATGTAGTAGAAAGATTTGATTTACAGTCAGAGAACGTGGCTCTGTTACTAGTGTTGGGTAAGTCACCTAAACTTTCTGAGGCTCAATTTCTTCATTTATAAAATGAAGGAGGAAGGTCAGGTTAAATGATCTCCAAAGTCCCCTTCAAGCTCTGACTCAGTGATCCATTGAAATTTTCGGCTCTGTTCTTTCCCTCCTTATGTGACCTAGGACATGCCATTTAAGGTTTTTGGCTCCTGGTTTTCTCTTTGAGTAAAATGAATAGACTGGATCAGATGATTCTAAAGTGTGTCTTTCATCTCCAAACCCCATGATCTAGGAAGTCAGTAAATATTTATTAAGTACCTACTGTGTGCCAGGCACTGTGCATCTAGGTGGCTGTGCATCTCTGGGCCTAGAATCAGGAAGACCTGAGTTCAGACCAGTAGTTGTGTGACCCTTGGCAAGTCAGCAATTGCAACGGCACTCTCCAAAAGATGTAAATTGGTCCACCAATTTTTCTGTTTCCTGTTCACCTTGGCTGTTTCCCTTGGGATGTGTAGATGGCCCTTTCCCATGGCTTCCCAATGACACCCAGAATCTCTCCTCTTTTTTTGTAGTGTAGTGCCATTCAAGACTCCATCAGTGATGCAGAGCAACGGGGGGAACATGCTCTCAAAGATGCCAAGCACAAGATGGAAGAGCTGGAGGAAGCTCTCCAGCAGACCAAGGAGGAGCTGGTCCGCCTGCTGCGGGACTACCAGGAGCTGATGAATGTTAAAATAGCCCTGGACTTGGAGATTACCACATACAAGAAGCTGCTGGAGGGAGAGGAGGATAGGTAAGGGGATGGAAAAGTGACTCACATTTTATGTGTGGAGATGGAGAATGATAAGAGCCCCAAGCTGGCATTTACTCTCTTGCATTCCCCCTGGAGGAATGGCAGGGAGGGAGGACTCTGGGGAGCAGGAAAGGCAGAAGAAAGCTAGCGACCAGGGAAGGGGAAAGTATGTCAGCTCCAAGTCCTCTTTGTACTGAATAGAGCAGGGTAATTGTCAGGGCAGGGGGTCAGGATGGAAGGGGAGGCAGCAGATAATACTGCTCTCAGAGACAGGAGACCTGGACTTAAGCCATAGCTTAAGGGATAAGGGACAGTGCCCCCTTCTCATCTCTCTGGGGCTGAGTCTCCTCAGTGGTATGATTCCTTCACAACTGTGGCATCGTAAGAGACTAAGTCTGAGTAGAACGAGGTATTTGTGCATCCTAGGTAAGGTTTGATGTTATATATCTGATCCCACCCCTGAAAGAATAAACACAATTTCACCTTTCACAATTTCATAAACACAGTTTATGGTTGCTTAAATAGAAGTCTGTAATTTGGCAGCAAAAGGAGGGAAAAAGGAAGGCTTCCTTTTCTTTTTCTCAAAGAAAGGTATGAGTCATGGAATGGCAGATGTGCTTATGTTGGTGCCTTAGAGCTAAGTGTGAACGGGCACTGGCTTAGGGAAGGGGGCAAGAAGATTTCAGCTAGGGGTCATGGAAGTAGGGGTAGGTGGGGGGGACAGAAGGGAAGCAACTCGACAATTTCATTCTAGGTCCCCCTAGATTGGATGAATCTTTACAAGGCAGCCTCACGTTTTGTTTATTGGAGTGAATTTTAAGAATATTGGATCCAATATTATTTGTTTATTATTTCCAAAAAAATTTGGAAAATCAAGAGGCCATCCAGGACATCACTCCCACATTTAGCACAAGAAATGAAGAGTATTTAAAAATAAGGAGGTGGGAGTGGGGGCAGAGAGCATTCCAAAAGTAGGATTGTACTAACATTTTAAAATAACTGTCATTGGTGAAAAATATGGGATTGTCCAAATGGTATTGGACAGTGTTTCCTTATGGTTTGATGAGATAAAATTTCCAAGGAAAAAAATATTATCCCAGTGCCAAAGCCCATGAGCATGGTGGGATGGAGTTGGTGAGAGCCAAAGAGCCGCTCTAGAGTCTTTTGGCTTCTCCTCACTCCTCACTCAGGGCAGAGCTTTCTTTTGCACTGATGAAGAGAGTCCCATACTAATGGGCTTTGGGATTGGGGTTACCAAAAGAAAATACAATTTGATCACAATACCTCTCTTTTTCCTCCTCCTTTCTGATAGAATCTCTGGAGAAGTTCCCAGCAATGTGTCTATATGTAAGTAATGAGGGATGACCCCTCTTTATGAGATTTCTTAGATGGGGCTATCAGAAGGAGTGGGTATGCAGAGGGGGTCAGTATGCTTACTGTGACTTGGTTTCTTTCCACAGCTATAAGTAGCAGCACTATCTCATCCAGTGTGGCATCCAAGGCTGGCTTCACAGGTTCTGGAGGAGGAGGAGGAGGACATGGTTCTGGAGGCAGGGGATCCAGTTTTGGAGGAGGCTATGGCTCTGGAGGCAGGGGATCTGGGTCTGGAGGAGGAGGAGGAGGCTATGGCTCTGGAGGCAGGGGATCTGGGTCTGGAGGCAGTAGCTATGGCTCTGGAGGAGGAGGCTCTGGCTCTGGAGGCAGGGGATCTGGGTCTGGAGGAGGAGGAGGAGGATATGGCTCTGGAGGCAGGGGATCTGGGTCTGGAGGCAGTGGCTATGGCTCTGGAGGCAGGGGATCTGGGTCTGGAGGAGGAGGAGGAGGAGGATATGGCTCTGGAGGCAGGGGATCTGGGTCTGGAGGAGGAGGAGGTGGCAGCTATGGCTCTGGAGGAGGCAGTTCTGGCAGTAGAGGAGGAGGGGGCAGCTATGGCTCTGGAGGTCGAGGTTCCAGTTCTGGGGGTCAAGGTTCGGGCTCAGGAGGTGGAGGATGTGGCTCCACAGAAGGGTCTGGAGGAGGCCCAAGAGAAGAGTACTCAAGTGTGTTATTCTCAGACAGATAAAGCTGACGTCCCAATGCCTCCCTACCCAGAATGTAAAAACAAGCCTTTCTCTGTTCCACTTGTTGACGGCTTTCCAAACTGCACGACCCAGCCTCATTTCAGGGGGAAAGAGATGCTCAAAAGTATTTTCAGAAAGCTCTTGCCTCCACCATTCCTCTAAAAAGGGCTGGAGCTATTTATAGCTCTTCTCCTTTAGGGGGATTCTCCTAGGGTTGGGGGGCTATAGCATCCTTTGTGCTCCCCATTTTCCAGTGCCCCCTTCTCATCGATACTTTAGAATTCCTATTTCCTTGCATGCTGCAAAAAGGAAAAAAAAGTTATCTTCCTTGTGTACATAATTCCTCCTTCTGAATCAGCTGTCTAAAATGTTACTCTGCCCCTACCCTTGTCTATAAAATAAACTTTGTTTGCAATTCATGTTGTTTGTGTGATGGCCTTCTTACACTTGACCTTAACTGGAGGGCACTAGGGTCTGGCTGGAAGAGGCTAGGCTCTTGTGTGTGGCCTTTTGACTGAGTCCAAGTTTTACAGAACAGATCCTTTTGTTAAGGGGATTTGTTCTGTGATATTTCCATTTGGTCAAAGGGCCACATTTGAGGACCTGGAGGGCCACATGTGGTCTCAGGACCACAAGTTCCCGACTCCGCTAGACTGTTCTTCATTCCCATGCAGGATGGGACCAGGAAAAGGAAAATACTCAGTCTTGAGTCCCTTCTTATCTTGCTACCTTCTGACAGAGAAGAAGATTGCATCCTAGATAAAGTGCATCCTGGAGATGTTTCAGAACCTCCACCTCTGGAAGCCTTTAAGGATAGGAAAGAATCCCTTCCTATTGGCCTAGTCAAAGTCCCAGAAGAAGACAAATGTAGTAGATTCACTATCTTCCCCTGCTCCCAAGTCTATAATGGTTCCCTAATTATCACTCATGTTAAATTCAAACCCCTGGACTTGGACCTTTCATTTCCATCCTCTCCAGTAATTCTTAGGATCTCAGTTTTCCATCCCTTGGGCTTCAATGTGTCTTACTTCCCATAAGCCTTCCCTTTCCCAACCACTTCAACCTGTACTCTGCCCTTGGCCTCCCTTCCTCCTAAGCCCTATGCAACATTACCTGCCCAAGGCAAGCTTCCTATCTAGGCCTACCTAGTCCTAGCTATTCCATCATTATTCCATGAACCCTTAGACAAATGGATTTTACAAGACCACAGATAAAGGATGAGGAGTGTTTATACAAGTGGTCGTTTTCATGAAGGAAATGAATCTCCATGGAAAACAAAGATCTTTTCCTTGGCCTCTTTTGGTCCACTTACTCTTCCACTTTGGTGAACTGGGTAACCACAAGGAAGGCCTTCTTTCTGAAGCTAAACATCTCAGTCTCCAGAATTACCTTCTAGGACCTGAGCCTCCAAATCAAAGTTCAAGCTTTATTGATTGATGACCAATCTTTCTTTCCTTCCTTCAATCCTATGCCTCTTTTAACAACAGACTTTCTGATGAGACCCCATTAATCAGTGCTGCATTTCAGAGTACAGAAGCAACTTGAGCTTCTTTACAGAGCTGCCATGTGCCCTGAAGGGTGGATCAGAAGGAGTTAGGGTGGAAGTCATCAAGGCCCATGGGATTAATTTAGAGGAAGGAGCCAGAGGGTAGATCAGATCTGCCCAGAATGAAAGGTTAATCTAAACAGGATTAGGGTCGATGTCTTTGTCTGATGGATTCAGTGGAGTCTGGAGGTCTGTATGGGATGTGTTTTTGTATGTTTGCATAGGCTGTATGTTGCAAACCCTAACACATAAGGCTGTACATAGATGCACAGAGATAGGAATTAGTCTCTAAATGCTCCTAGAGCAGTTGCTCCATATAGTGTCCCTAGTTCCAGATCCCTCCCCCCGCCAATTCTGGAGAAGTGATGACTGATTCTGAATTTGTTCTATGCAGGGAAGGAGGAAGGAAACAAACATTTATTAAACACCTACTATGTGTCAGGCAATAAGCTAAATGCTTTGAAAGGTTGGAGGAGCCACCATGGGAGTAGCCACAACCAAGCTGGGTGAGGTGCCGTAGCAGCCCCAAGTACCTCTGCAGGGCTGTGCTGGTCCCTCAAATGTCCAACTTTGCCCGTACACCATGGCCCTAAGGCTCTGTCCTGGGCCTTCTTTTCTTCTCCCTCTATATTATTCTGCTTGGTAATTTCATTAGTTTTCATGGATTTAATGATCATTTCTGTGCTGATTATTCTCGGATCTACCTATCTGGCCCTAATCTCTCTCCCAACCTGTAAGCTCCATGTGGGCTGGTGGCGGGCAAGAGCCCTCTGCTCATGCTCTGAGAACTAGGACCTCATTGGACTGACTCTTGTTATATATACAGCATTTAATTTTCTTTCTTTCTTTTTCTTTGTTGTCTATAGTCTAATCATTCAACGGATTTTTTTTTCTGGTTTTGCTGACTTCTTTTGACATCAATTTGTGTAAGCTTTCACATGCCATTTCTGAATTCTTCATATACAACAATGCTAGGTTAAGTAAGCCCTTGCTAGGATTAGATTGGTGTTGGGTTTATGCACATTAAATTTATGTGAGGCTAAAATTGTGTGTGTGTGTGTGTGTGTGTGTGTGTGTGTGTGTGTGTGTGTGACCTGTTCTGTGAGGGTGCATGTCTTCTAGAAATGTCTCTCTGTAGATGGTCAGTTCACTGGGAAATGGGAGGAGCAGAGAGGTCCAGGCAATCTCTTCTCTTCTTGCCGCCCAGGGGCTTTACCCCTGGACAGAGAGGGAGCAATCCTTAAATTGAGATGATTTGCTATTTTAGGCTTCTGGATTGGGGAACGATTTGAAAAAGGTCCTAAGTAAAAGGGTGAGGTACTTTCAAGTGCTAACACATATTCTCCCATTGCATAAATTAGTGAGATATTAGTATAGATTGATCCAACCCCCTTGACATTTGTCTCATTTCCTCACCTTCCAGAACCACAGACTTTCTTCTGGCATCCATTTAGACACTTATGTAATCCTCACTTAAAAAAACTCTTTTTGTTATTCTGAAATTGACAAAACATCAACAAACATAAACCTTAGAGAACAGAAAAAGAGATTTGAACTAAGTACAGCTTGATTTTTTTTTTAATAATTCCAGTTTAACACGGTAGTCCCAACATTACTTTTCTTTAATTTGCCCCCTTCTGAATCCCTTCCACTCTTGTGTATTTTCAAATTATTCAATGATGCTTTTTTCTTTCTTTTCTTCCTTTTTTAAACTCTCACTATCATTATTCCCTAACTCTCCCTAAATTCCTTCCTTCTTTCCCTTCATCTCCCCCTACAGAAGTCCTCCTTAGTAACAAACAAACGCAGTCACACCAAACCAGTTCATCCACTGGTTGTGCCTGAAACTGTATGTCTCAGCCTGCACCTCTCACCATCACCTCTCTGAGAAACAAGGTGGGGAACACGAGTCAGCAACAGCCTTCTGGAATCTTGTTGGTTCTTGTGTTCATTTACATTTTCCAGTTTTTTTTCACAACAGTTTTCCTTTACAATGTTTTTGTCAATGTAGAAATTGTTCTCCTTTGTTCTGCTCACTCCACTTTCTGTTACTTCATACAAGTCCTTACAGGTTTCTCTGAGTATGTCACTTTCATAATTTCTTATGGTACAGTATTTCATTACCATAAGATGTTAGCCAGAAGGGACCTTTGAATCAAATCCCCTCATTTTACAAACAAAGAAACTGAGTCTAATAGGTTAAATAACTATTATAAAAATGAAATCAAATATACAGAGGAATCAATTTAATGTGTACATACATGCAGATGCATATGTTCCCAATCAAAGCAGAAAAGGAGCAGGTAGGAATAGGTCTGGTCTGAGCTTACCAGGTGGGTGGATGAAGAGATGGCAGTTTCTGACAGTTGCTATACAAAGTTTATCTCAAGGCACTTGACTCAAGCTTCAATACTGTAATTCTAACCAACTTGAGAGCAAAAAGAGAAGAGACAGTAAGGCCATGTTTTGAACCACAGTTGAAAGACTTCAATACCCTTATTCTGGCTAAGAGATGTAATGCAGATTTGTAGGATTGGGGAAGCTGCACAATCAGCAGGCACCAGGCTTGGGACATTGGCAAACAGCACCCACAGAGTCTTCAGTTAGGGCACTTGGGAGCCACTATTCAATCAGACCAAGGAATAAAAATCAACAATTCTGTAAGCAGTATATAATCTCTTATACTTTACCCAAAAGAGTAAATACACAGGTAACATTTATTTCTCCTCTGCCACCCAGGGTGTGTTTTATAACTTTATAAAAATAGCAAGTATTAATGAACACTTAATTGTTTTTCACCTGACATAGCTGATAAGTGTCCAAAGCAGGATTTGAACTCAAATCTCATGATTTGTTTTAGCGATTCCCCAATTTGTGGGCGCTCATTTTGTTTCCCTTCCTATAATTCCTAGCACAACAAAAAGTGCTGCTAGAAATATTTTCACACAACTGATTTCATTTTGATGTCTTTGAGGCATAGGTCAAGTAGTAATATCATTGGGTCAAACAAAGGATATGCAGAATTTATTGACTTTTTGTAAGCAGATACAAATTTCTTTTCTGAATGGTTAGACCAATTCATAGCTTTACCAAAAGGGAGTTGGTGTACTTCCTATAATCCCTCTAACAATTGCCAATTTCCTTTTTTTCCTCATATTTTCTAGTATATATGGTATGAAATGGAATCATAGACTTGCTTTTAATGTGCATTTCCCTTATTATTAGTGATTTGGAGCACTTTGTCATGCAATTGTTGATAGCTTAGATTTCTTCCCTAAGAACTGCCTTTTCATATGCTTTGGCCATTTATTGGGAAATGGCTTTTGTTCTTATATATTTTATTAGTGTTTTTATATACATATATACTATATATGATATTTGATCTTTATCAGATAACCTTGTTGCAGATTCCCCTCCCCCCGACCCCACCACTTAACTGTTTCCATTCCAATTTATTAATTTTATCTGCTGTGCCCCTTTCCATCTCTTATTCGGTCAATTTTGCCCTTCCACAACTGTGAAAGATGTCTCCTTCCCTGGCCTTTTGCTTTATCGATGCGACTGTTTATATTTTTATTTGAAGCTTGTTGTGGTCTATGAAGTGATAAGCTAGTCTAAATCTAACTCATGCCAGAATGCATTCCAGGTTTCCCATGGGGTTTTGTACCAAATGGTGAGTCCTTGCCTCAGTAGCTAGGTCTTGTGTACCTATTCTGTTCATTGACCAGCTTTTCTACTTTGATTAAATAGCACTAGTTAGGTGGTATACTATATAGAGTGCTGGGCTTGGAGTCAAAAAGATCTGAGTTCAAATCCAGTCCTGAGGCTAGCACCCTGGGTAAGTCACTTAAGCTCTGTTTGCCTCAGTTTCTTCATCTGTAAAATGAGCTGGAGAAAGAAATGGTAAGCCACTCTAGATATCATTGCCAAGAAAACCCCACATAGGGTCATGAAGAATCAGACACAACTGAAATGACTCTTCAAGAATAAACTTAACACAGTACTTGGAACATAGTAGACACTTAACAAATACTTGTTTCCTTCTAGTCTTATTGCTTTGTAATATAGTCTGAGATTTGGCACTTTTAAGTTCTCTTCCTTCCCACTTAAAACAATTTGTAAGGTCCATTACATTAACTATTGGTTTTATTGGCATATAATTGAACAAAATAAACAATCACTGAATGGTTGTTGCTTCATACAAACTGAGACATGGGAAAAACCTTAGCTTAAAAAGGCCAATATCTAACTTTTAAAATATTCTATCCAGTTACTTAACTCATTCAGCATTTTGTAAGATTCAGTAAGAAGGGGAGAACAGGAAGCATTTCCTTTAAGATGATGACTTCAGGGAACGAGCAAAGATGCTGAGAGATGTGAGAGTCACCAAGATCACATTGACATGGCAATAGGCAGAGATGGGGCCCTTGATGATATGCAGAGGGAAGGATCCCTCTTTGCCACTTGCCAAAACTTCTATGACCAACTGGCTTCAAATTCAATATTATGGCTTCTGTATCAAAGAGACTTCTCCTGCACTAGGGAGAGAAAGATAGACAAACTCTCTCTCTCTCTCTTTCCCTCCCTCCCCCCCCCCACCATATGTGTGTGTGTGTGTGTGTGTGTGTGTGTGTGTGTATGTGTGAAAGACTGGGCTAGATTATAAAGCCTCCAGGAACTGTAATACTGTTTTTGAAAAGCCTGTCCTGTCCCATATGAATTTATGGAATTATGGATCTACAATTACAATTAAAGTACTAGAGACAACCTCAGCTGACTGGAGGTGGGGAGAAAGACAAAATCTTGCAATTCCTCTCCCCTACCCTCATTACCCCCATGAGGATGCAATAAAAGAAAGAGATGGGAATTGATCTTCCTAAATGAGAGGAAAGAGGGAGGGGAAAAAAAGAAGGGAGGGAGGGAGAGAGAGACAGAGACAGAAAGAGATAGAGTGACAGAGTTTTCCTCTTCAGTCAAGCCCTCTACCATTGTTAGACTTGAAACAATGCATCGTTGGGCTGTGCTTTCTAATCCACTCTGCTGCCTTTCTCCATTTATGGGTGAGTTCATTCCATTTATACTTATTGCTATTATTGCTAATTGTATGTTTTCCTATAACATCTCATATTTTTTCCTCCACACTCTACTATATATAAAGAAGGGGATGAAAAAAAAGAGAAGGAATCTGATCAAGACTAGTAGTTTTTATTTTCTGCCCCTTCTCTCTTCACTTAGCCAAGAATCTGGTTGCTGGTTCTTACAGTTTGTTCACTCTTTTAAATTCCTAATTTATAACTAATCCTCCAAAATTGAAATTTATTTTGCTTATGACAATTCCTTCTCTGACTACTCCCTCTTAAACTGATCTCTCCCTTCTCCTGTCCCTGTCTGTTTCTCTGAAGAGTTTGTTGTATTTCTACACCATACTCTGTGTGCATGTGTGTGTTTAACTTTTGTCCAGTTAAGATAAAAGTGAGATCATGACATATCTTGTTTCCTCTTCTTATCTACCACTCCATTTGTGTGAAAGAGTAAATTCCATCCCCTGCTTCCTCATTTCTTTCCCAATTTATTCTTTCCCTCTCCCTTTTCTCCCTTCTCTTAATGCCAGTAGGGGACTCTTATCTCTTTCTCCCCTACTAGAATGTAAGCACTTCATTGTTTAATCCTTTTCAATTACCCAAACATATTTGCTTTTCTAGGTTTCACTTAATTCTTGTATTTGCATTCCAAAGCTTCTACTAAAGTTCTGATTCTTTTTTTTTTAAGCAAGATTGCTTGAATGGGGTGGAGCCAAGATGGCAGAATAGAGAAAGCAAGCAGCTGAATTCTCCCAACATTCCCCTCCAAATAACACTTCATATCAAATTCAGGAGTGGCAGAGGCAACAAAAGGTCAGAGTGAGACATTCTTCCAGCCCAAGACAATGCAGGAGATCTGTGACATGGGGGAGGAGGCTGGCTTAAAGCCTATGTGGAGGAAACATCAGTGGTGGGACTACGTGGTGGAGACAGAAGCAGCAGTAGTTTCAGGAGCTCTCAAGCCAAAGATTATAAAGGAGCCTGGAAACTGGTCAGAAAGAGATTCCAGGATATACTTGTGCTAGCACTGGGCATAGGACCAGATACTGTTTGGCAACTTCGTTGTCTATACCCATTTTGTGGTCATAGTTCAAGAGCAGAAAGGAGTATATTCAGTAAAGAAGGAGTGGGAGCTCTGAGGGGAAGTATCACTTTTGGCCTCAAGGGATCAGGGACCCTGAGGAACAGTATCATTTCTTGTCCCAGTGGAAAAGTTGCCCTGAGGATCAGTATTGATTGCAATCCTTGATGGCCCTAAAGAGTAGTATCTGTTGTAATAACCAAGGGATGGGGCAGCAGAGCTTAAGGGAAACTTTGACATATAAGATACAGGAAAAATAGAAGGTAAACATTAAATACCAACTATAAGGGACTCAATAAGGTCAAATTGTTTACTTTGTATATGTGAAAATATTAGCAGTATTCTTATGATTGTCATCATTATTTGGGTAGTTTGAAAGAAAAGCATGGGCTGAGCTGAGTATAAGAAGATAAAATAAAGGACAGGAGTAGAATTTAGTATGTAAAACAAGTAAGGACAGTAATCATGATCTCAGATAAAGTTAAAGTTAAAATAGATTTCATCAAAAGTAAAAATAGAGAAACTACACTATGTGTCAACAATATTTGTATACCTGCCAAAACAGACACAGGAACTATATGAACATAAATATAAAACACTTTTTATACAAATAAGTCCAGATCTAAATAAAAGAAATAATATTTATTATTCATGGGTAGGTAAAGCCAATTTTTTTTAGCCAATTAATTTTTAAAATGACAATTTTACCTAACTAATCCATTTATTCAAGGTCATCCCAATTAAATTACTTAAAAACTGTTTTACTGAGTTAGAAAAAGTACTAACAAAGTTCCTTTGGAAGAACAAAAGGTCAAGAACTTCAAAGAAACCAGGAAAAAAGATGTAAAGGAAGTACATTCAGCAGTCTCAGAACTTAAACTGTATTATAAGGTGAGAGCATTGTTGAAGTATGAAAAGGATTATTTAGTATTTTTTTTTGTATAAACAAAACCTATGTAGCCAAGAATAGAAGGGATGCAGAAAACTGGGGGAAAAAGTTTCATTAGACAATCTCTCAGGATGTGATTGGGTTAGAATATTGCTGTGGTATAGGAAACTATGAGCTGGTTAATTTAGAAAAATGGGGAAGGACTTAGACTTATGAAGGAAGATACTATCTACCTTCAGAGAAACAGATAATAGAAGTAAATAAATATGGTAAGGTCTTACATATGTGTATAAGTGCACATGTGTACATATGTGTATGTTTATAGAGATCTATGTATGTGTATATATATATCCATGCTTAATTGTAGACTTCTTTAGGGTGGGAGGAAGGGGAAAAATAAAATAAAAAGTACATGGCAGTGAAAGAAAACCAACAAGGAAGCAAAGAAAAGTTGGGCAGCTTTGAACACAACATGTAGTACTTATTATATAGGTTTTCTTGAAATGGAAATTTATTGAATCTTTTCTTGTGGTCTACTGTGTGCAAGATTTTTTTTTTTCCTTTTCTCATTTTATATTTGAGTTTAAAATTTAAAAAAATTTACCAAAAAAAATTTTTTGGCCTACCTGAAAGCCACAATCAAAAATGTGCCTAGACATCATCTTTCAAGACATTATCAAGGAAAGCTGCCCTAACATTCTGGAACTAGATGGTAAAATATGAATGGAAAGAAACCACTGATCATCTTTTGAAAGAGATCCCAAAATGAAAACTGCCAGGAATATTATAGCCAAATTCCAGAGCTCCCAGGTCAAGGAGAAAGTATTGCAAGCAGCCAGAAAGAAACAATTCAAGTATTGTGGAGTCACAATCAGGATAACATAAGATTTAGCATCTTCTACATTAAAGGACTGGAGAACTTGGAATATGATATTCTGGAAGTCAAAGGAGCTAGGATTGCAACAAGAATTACCTACCCAGTAAAACTGATCATAATCCTTCAGGGGAAAAAATGGATATTCAATGAAATAGAGGACTTTCAAGCATTCCTGATGAAAAGACCAAAGCTGAATAGAAAATTAAACATGGAAATACAAGACTAGAGAGAAGCATTAAAAGCAGGAAAGAGAAATCATAATGGACTTAATAAGGTTAAACTGTTTACATTCCTACATGGGAAGATGATACTTGTAACTCATAAGAACCTTCTCATTATTAGGGCAGTTAGAAGGAGTGTATATAGACACAGATGTGAGTTGAATATGACAGGTTGATATCTAAAAAAATAAAATTAAAGGGTGAGAAAGATAAATGCACTGGGAGAAAGGGAAAGGGTGGGGTAGAATGGGGTAGGTTATCTCACATAAAAGAGGCAAGAAAGAGCTTTTACAGTTCTAGCTTTAAATCCTGGTTTGGCTACTTTCTAGTATTTGGCCTCGAGCTAGTCTTTGGGACTCAGTTTACTCATCTGTAAAATGAGGTGCTTAGATGAAGTAATTTAAAAACTTTAGAATCTTTGAAATGGGCCTCTCAATTAATTGACAGAAGAAAGATTAAAAGCTTGTTGATATGTTTTTATCCTGTGTGTCTTAGTTCCCTGTGTCTAGCTTTCCCCTATCAATTAAAAATCCTCTGGTATGCTGAAATTTCTCCTCCTTTTTCTAGATTTCCCCTAGGGCCCTTTATAGGTCTCGACATATAAGGAGTATTGTTGCAATGGTATGCCTGGCTAGGATTTAGGGTTAAGAGCTCATTTTAGAAACCAGAAGCATGACTAAGAATTCTGACAGCTGGGGAGAAAAATTATTGGGGTGGAAGAATGAGGTTCTAAGGTATAACCATTTCTCTGTGTGGTGAGGTGGATTGGAGAGAGAAATTGTGGGAGTTAGGGAAGAAGAGGAGCTGGGAAGGCAGGGTGTTTGAAGGGAGAAGTAAGGATGAAGAGCTGCTGAACTTCCTAGGGAGGAGAGGTGAATAGTCTGGAAGTCCATAAATGACAGCAGTTAGGACTGGACAGAATGGAGTGACCTAAAGAAAGGGAAGAGGTTACTGATGGAAGAGGGAGTGTCTCAGCGTAGCTGTGGAGAGCAAGGTTTATGCTGACTCCCTCCTCCTCTGGACTCTGTGAGTAAGGGTGGAGCACCCAGCGGCATTTTTAAGAGAAAGGTTTTTTTGTGAGCCCCAGGAGGTGGAAGGAACATGAGAGGGAGATACTTAGGATGAAGAGAAGTCTTCTTCCTGTTAGATGATGCAATGGCAAGTTCATAAGATAAGAGATTTAGGGCTGGAAGGGCCCTCAGGGGCCAAGTATTCCACTCTCTCATGTTATGGAGGAGAAAGCTGTAGCTCAGAAAGGTTAAGTGGTCACACAGCTATTAAGGGTCAGAGGAGGTATCTGAAGCCAGGGCTTCTTGACTCCAAGCTTAGCAGTCTGTCTACTATGATAGGAATGGCTAGATTTAGAGAGTGGTTTAAGGTTTACAAAGTACTTTGCAAACATCTCATTTTATCCTCACAGCAACCCTGGGAGGTAGGTGCCGTTATCATCTCCACTTTATAACTGAGACAGAGGTTATGTGACTTGTCCAAGATAACACAGCTGTTAAGTATCTGAGACTAGATTTGAACTCAGATCTTCCTGACCCCGGGTCAGGCCCTCTATCTATTGCTCCACCTAGCTGCCTCTGTAGATAAATCAATCAGCAAACATTTATTAAGTGCCTACTATGTCCTGGGAGCAGCTAGGTGGCATAGTGGACAGAGTGCAGGCCTGGAGTCAGGAAGGCTCATCTTCCTGAATTCAAATCCGGCCTCAGATAGTTACTAGAGGTGTGACCCTGGGCAAGTCGCTTCACCCTGTTTGCCTCAGTTTCCTCATTTGTAAAATGAGCTGAAGAAGGAAATGGCAAACCACTCTAGTATCTCTGACAAGAAAACCCCAAAATGGGGTCACAAAGAGTTAGAAACGACTGTGCAGCAACAACAATAAACAACATGCAGATACGTGCTAAGCATACAAAAAAAAAAAGACAAAAGGCAGTCCCTGCCTTGACCGGAGCTTACAATAGAATGGAGGAGACAATGTGCATACAAGCACATACAAACCCAACTGTATTCAGGATAAGTAGGAAACGTAGTACTGTTTCTTTTGGAACCTGTTGGATTTAGGATCAGAGAACACCTGGTTCAAATACCACCTCTAAGAGTCGCTTACTATTGCTGTTCTCCTTCTTTTTTTGATGGGGGAAGGCAGGGCAATCGGGGTTAAGTGACTTGCCCAAGGGCACACAGGTAGTGTGTCAAGTGTCTGAGATTGGATTTGAACTCAGGTCCTCCAGACTCCAGGGCCGGTGGTCTACTCACTGTGCCGCCTAGCTGCCCCTGTTATTACTGTTATTGTCACCTAAATTCTCCGAGCCTTACTTTCCTCATCCGTAAAACTGGGATAATGAGTTGCCTTCAGTGCCAACCTCACAGGATTATTATGAGGATTAGATGAACCAACATGTAAAAAAGTATGTTTTTAAAACCTTGAAGATAGTTGTTGTGATGACCAAATCAGATAATATTTGTTAAAAAACAAACCCCAAACACTTGGCACAGTGCCTGGCACATGGTAGATACTTTATAAATGTCTAGTCCCTTCCCCTTGTCTCCCCTTCCATATATGTGTATACTTGTATCACATATCTCTATCTCAATCACTGTCTTTATCTCTGCCTCTCTATCTCATCTCTATCTCTGTAACAATGTTTTGTGTATTTTTGAGAGGTAGTATGCTATAGTGCTGGTGGCACCATGGATAGAGCATTGGGCCTGGAGTCAGGAAGACCCAAGTTCAAATCCAGCCTAGCTTTGTGACCCTGGGCAAGTCACTTACCCTTTGATTGCCTGACAAAATGGATCTGCTGGATCCCCTGGAGAAGGAAATGGCAAACCACTCCAGCATCTTTGCTATGAAAACTCAACATCAGGCCCTGAAGGGTAAGACATGACTGAAATGACTGAACAAAAAATAACAAAATGCCATAGTGTGAAGTATTTGTTGGACTTGGAGACAGGAAAGGCCTGGGTTATAATCTTAACTCAGACAAGAACCAAAGAGCACCCCAGTGTAGAGAGGGTAACAGGGTGGGGAGTGTGTACAGGAAAGCCTGAGGTCCTCTGGTTTGGGGGGGCCTTAGACCTTGGGAAAAAACTTGTGCCATAAGGAGGCTCAGAGAAGAACAAGTGGGGTTCTGTCCCGGTCCATGCATCTCCTCCCAAACCCAGCAGGGATTTTGGGATGGTTGGACTGTTCCTCTTGCCACCAGAATCAGAGGGTAGTCCTAATACCTGCCCCAGAGGGTTATTCTGAGCCTTACATAAGATAATGTCTGGAAGATGATTTGTAGGTTTTTAAGGGGTCTGACCTCGACCTGTGATTTCATTGTTACAGGGAAGTCCTCTGTCAATGAAGGACCTTCTTTGCAACTGAATGTCCTAGAGGGTTGCCTTGAGCATGGACTAGCCAGGAGAGCTAGTAGGAGCAGAAGAAAAGGGGTCTGGAAAACAGCCGTGGCAGCAGATGATAAGAGCAAAGTTCAGCCCCTCCCTGCTTCCTGGGGGGCGCTGCCTGTGGAGGCTCCGGTCAGACCACATTTCTTTCCATTTCCCCCTCCAACTTGAGAAAAGAAGGGGTGAGAGGTGGAGAGGGTTGGAAAAATGGACCAGAGCTTGCCACTGGATGCCTCTTTCCTTTTAATGCTTATCCATGTTTGTATGCTGTTTGAAACTTGTATTAAATAAAGTTGTTGTGTCGTATTCAACTCTTCATGACTCCACTTAGGATTTTCTTGGCAAGGATACTGCAGTGGTTTGCCATTTCCTTCTCTGGCTCATTTTACAGATGAGGAAACTGAGGCAAATAGGGTAAAGTGACTTGCCCAGGGTGACATAGCTATGAAGTGTCTGAGGCCAGATTTGAACTCATAAAGACGAATCTTCCTGACTCTGGGGCCATACTCCATCCGCTGTGCCATTTAACTGCCCTCATCAAATAAAGTACATAGTCACTAACTATGATTGGTGTTTGAGCTTGTAACTGTGCAGTTAAAGACTAATAAAGAACAGGGAAACTAACTCACAGGAAGAATAAATTTTTCCCAGCTCAGGTTGGGGTGGATGAGTTGATTGAAGTGAATTTAGAAATATAGATGAACAATAACTTAATGATAATTAATAATTAATAATAAACAACAATAACTTAACAATATATCTTAGATTGCCTTTTTGAACCCAGAGGAATACTTATAGGAAAGTGAATCTGCAAGCAATGAGGAAAGGGTGTCTGGGCTGGTTGTATCCAGACACACTTTGTGTGTATAAAATGCTTTAAAATTCACAAAGTGCTTTATGTCCATCTCATTTGATTGTCACAACAGTCCTGTTGGATGGGAACTACAGACAGTTTTCTCTTTTTCATATGAGGAAACTAAAACTCAGAATTCCACTGCTAGTAAATATAAGAGGAGGGGAGGTTCCCCACATAGATGAAGGACCTTGTGTGGATACAGGAAGGTGATCTAACGAAGCTAAGTGCCAAGAGTAGCAACTCAAAAAGTGTGTCTGGATACAACCAGATATGGTATATGATTGTGATGGAATATTATTGGGCTTTAAGAAAGGATGAGCAGGATGCTTTCAGAAAAACATGTAAAGACTGACATGAGCTGATGCAAAGTGAAATGAGCAGAGCTAGGGGAACATTATACACAGTAACAGAAATATTATATGATGATCTACTATGAATAACAGCTATTCTAAGCAATACAGTGATCTAAGAAAATTCTCTAGGACTCAGGGTGAAAGGTGCTGTCCATCTCCTGAGAAAGAACTGAGCAGATCAAACACACTTTTTCTTTGCTTTACTTTTTTTCTTTCTTTTTCTTGTTTGTGCTTTCTTTCATAGAATGACTTACATGGGATGTGTTTTGCGTAACTGTGTATCTATAATCTATGTCAAATGCTTGCCTTCTCAACAAGGTGAGGGAGAGGAGGGAAGGAAAGAATGTGGAACTCAAAATCTGAAAAAAAAAGTTAAAATTGCTTTTACATGTAATTGGGAAAAAATAAAATATTAAGATTAAAAATTAAAAAAAGAAAAAAAGAATTTTTCTCTGGTTCTGCTGATCCCCAATGTTCTGTGAACCCTAAAGAAAGCAGTTTTCCCTCTCAGCTTTCTTCTTTTTAAGCCAAGAAGATTTTATCCTGCCTTCCTTCCCTTCAGGGAGCCTTGAGAGGGTAAAAGGCTCATGTGTGTGTGTCTCATCCCCCAACCAGAACATCAGCTCCATGAGGGCCAAGAAGGTCAACTCAGCTAAATTTTCTCTCAGTCTCAGCATCTAGCACTGTGCTATGCACACAAGTAGTTGCAGTAAATAGCTGATGAACTGAGAGCATAATTGCTTAGGTTCTTAAATTCTGTTTCTGAGTTCTAAATCTCAATTGAGGGGGATATGATTAGAGCACTCGATTTAGAATCAGGAATATCTGATTGCCTTTCTTTGTGTCCAAGCGCTTAGTACAGTACCTAAAATGTAGTAGCAGCTAATGAATTCTTGTTTACTGACTGATTGAATACCATCTTTGACATTCTAACTACGGGCAAGTCATTTAATGTCTCTGGGTCTCAATTTCTTCATGTATAAACTGAAGGTAATAATAGCTATATAAAGTATATAATGGCTATATAATATATATTAACATGAGGTATATTATATATAGCCATAGATAATGTAACATAATATAATATAATATAATATGATATGATATGATATGATATGATGTGATGTGATGTGATGTGATGTGATGTGATATGATATAATGTAATGTAATGTAATATAATATAATATAATGTAATGTAATGTAATGTAATGTGATATGATATGATATGATATGATATAATGTAATGTAATGTAATATAATATAATATGATATAATATGATATGATATGATATGATATATGATATGATATGATATGATATGATATAATGTAATATAATATAATGTATAATAACCCCATATCATATAACCATAGGGTTATTGGGAGACTTACAAGAGATAATATCCAGAAGATGATTTGCAAGTTTTAAAGAGATCAGGACTTGATCTGTGATTTCATTGTTATAGGGAACTCCCCTGTCAATGAAGGACCTTCTTTGTAAGTGAACATCCTAGAGGGCCTGAGTCAGGAGGGCCCAAAATATAGCCATTAAGTGGAGCTTGGGCAGGGACTTATTGTGGTCTAATCTATGAGCTTCAGAGAGAAATGGGTCAGAAAAGAGAAAGAAAGAAAGAAAGAAAGAAAGAAAGGAAGGAAGGAAGGAAGGAAGGAAGGAAGGAAGGAAGGAAGAAAGAAAAAGAAAGAAAAAAGAAGGAAGGAATCTAGCCAGTAAACACCAAGTTAACTGGGGAGCTTCAGGAGAGCTGAATTACCCCAACTGTGGGTTCCTGTGCTTGTCCTTTGTTTTCAGAGAGGAGCAATCCTCCCCTCCCAGTTCAATTATTTTTTCTCTCTTCTAATTAAAGGGGCCATCTCTTGGCTCACTTCTTTTTTTTTTTTTTTGGAGGGGGGAAGGTAGGGCAATTGGGGTTAAGTGACTTGCCCAAGGTCACACAGCTAGTAAGTATGTCAAGTGTCTGAGGCTGCATTTGATTTCTGGTCCTCCTGACCCCAGGGCCAGTTCTCTACTCACTGTGCCACCTAGCTGCCCCCCTTGACTCACTTCTTAAAGAGGCCTATTCACTGAATGGGCGTTACCTCACTAAAAGTGAGAACCTGAAAAGACCTTAGTCTAAGTGGGCCAGGGTTTCCCAATGCACCCTGGGCCATCTCCAGTTGTCCTGATGAATATCAGGCCACTGGACTCAGATGGCTCTGGAGGAGAAAGTGAGGCTGGTGACCTTGCACAGGCCTCCCTCTCTCAAATCCAAGTCAATTGCAAGTCATGTCATCGTTTTCCTGATGTCATGGTCCTCTTCAAACACGAAGGACAAACACAACCTAGAGGGTTCCCTTAAGCACTGAAAAATGAAGTAACTTGCTGAGGGTCACACAACTAGTAGGTGTTAGAAGTAAGATTTGGAACTTGGGTCTTCTAGGCTTCAAGATCAGCTCTCTCTCAAGCAAACTGGACTACCTCTTTTTAAAAACTTCTATAAATATCTGTTATGATAATTCGTCACATCATCAAAGTTTGTATGAGAATTATAGCTCACACACTAGAGAGCCATTAGTTATTTTGAGTTGTTTTAATAAAAATAATGCCTATTATCCCTGTCTCCAACCTACCTCTTATCTTAGCATTGGAAGGGATTTGAAAGATTCTCTTATCCAAACCACCCATTTTACAGAAAACTAAATGGAATCCCAGAGCAGTCAGTAACTTGCCTAAAGGTGTGGGACTCAAAGCCAAGTCTTTTCCACTTGGGCTTAAACCTTAATTTAAAAAAAAAATTAATTTATTTTTAGTTTTCAACATTCATTTCCACAAGATTTTGAGTTCCAAATTTTCACCCCATCTCTCCCCTAACCCCCACCCCAAGATGGCATGCATTCTGATTACTCCTTCCCCCAGTTTGCCTTCCCTTCTATCACCTCCCCCCATCCCCTTCTCCCTTACTTTCTTGTAGAGCAAGATAGTTTTCTATACTCCATTGCCTATATATCTTATTTCCCAGTTTTAAACATTAGTCTTTAGAAGGACCTAAGTCAAAGCTACATGATTCCCTGCCCCCCCACATTTATTTTTTATTCTTTTGACTCAGCGACTAGAAAAAAGAACACATATGGAATGTTGTGACTGTGGCTGAACTAAGGGGGAGTAGGGAGGAGAGTTCTCAGAGATCAAAAAGGCATTTGTCTGAAGATCTGATGGCCCAAGAGCTCTGAAGTTTTGGAGACCAAGAAACCTGGAGATTTAAAAGGAGAGAATAAGCATTTATATAGCACCTACTATGTGCTATATAACTATACACTTTTATAGTTATTATCTCAGTTTGATCCTCACAACAACCCTGGGAGTCAGGTGCTATTATTATCCCCATTTCACAGTTGGGGAAACTAAGGCAGACAGTGGTAATACAACTTGCTCAGGATCACACAGCTGGTATCAGAGGTTGGATTTGAGCTGAGGGCTGCTTGACCCCAGGGCCAGCATTCTATCTACTGTACCACCAGCTACCTTTGGAGAACCTGACGTTCTCTAAGTTAGAAAGCCTGGAGCTCTGGACAATTGTAGATCTAATGAATGGGGGAACTAGAAACTTGGAGACCTATAGAACTAGATATGTAAAGGCCTGGGGGTAGGGAGATTTGGAGGAATAAAGGCTTAGATATTCCACAGTTTTCTAGGGGGAGGAAAAGGAAATGTGTTCATTCCCAGAAATAGCTCAGCTTGCATAAATTATGTCTCCCTGTTGGTAAGAAAGAAGACAAAGTTAGGATGGGAATAGGTTGTTCCAAGGCCATTTTCCCACAAGCCCCTGGGTATAACTTCTACTGACCTCAGCAAGGGCTCCAGTGCCTGGGGAAAAGGACAACTCAGATTCATTAGAGAGAAGAGGTATATTATGGTAATTAGGGTGGGATTTTTTTTGTTGTCTTCTCTTGGAATGCTAAGGCCATCAAGTGACTTTAAGGAGTCTTGCCTTTATTTGAATGGGGCAGGTAAAATGGACCCTGTTGTCTCTTGTTTTGGAGTGCTTCTCAGCACCAAGGCAATCAAGTGCCTTTGATTGAGTCTTGCTTTTGTTTGTAGGAAGGCCCACACCCTTTTGCTAGTTAGACCATGAGAGGTGTGAAGCCCTCCAGAGGTGTGAAGGACTCTGAACCCAAAGAAGGTTAGCATACTCTGAGGTTAGCATTTTGTTTGGGGCTCACTCATTGGAAGAGTGTCATGTGGAGACTCTGTGTAGCTATTAAGGAGCCCCCTACCCCCACCCCTGGCCTTGAAAACACAGATGTTGGTGACCCTGTCTCTGGTAACTATATATATATATATATATATATATATATATATATATATATATATATATATATATATATATATATATATATATATATATATATATATGTATGTATGTATGTATGTATGTATGTATATATGTATATATGTATGTATACATGTATATACGTATATACGTGTATATGTATATATGCACATATGTATATATGTATACACACATATATATGTGTGTATATATACATATACATATGTGTATATATACACATATATATGTATATATAAGTTTTGGTCAGACAGCTAGAAGCCTGTCTGTTAATTTGTGTTATTTGCTCTGTTTATATTTTCTCTGTTTGTAACTTCTGTTTGTATTTGTTCTGAAGTTCAGGTTGCTGACTTTTTCCCCCTGAACTAAATGAATGATATATGTTTATTTGATTAAAGTGAGATTGTAAACCCCTTTAAGTTGCTTTCCTTAGAAAAGCAGATCAAAGAGCCTGTGCTAGCAGGCTTCTGTGTGCTGGTGTTATGGGTCTTACACCTCCACAGCAGCTGCTAGTAACATTGTTGTTACAGGGTAATATTCCCTTAAAGGGTAATGAAGCTTTGCCCATTGGGTTCTGACCATTTTTTGAAGGGCAAGTGCTAAAAGAAAAACTAAGCTTCTGGATATTGGGATACCATTATGCTGGTTCTGTAGGAATTTTCCTAGTCTGGTTTAGAAGGCTTTTCAACCTTGATCAGTGAGTAAGCATTTATTAAGCACCTACAATCTGCAGGTACCATATTGAGCATTAGGGGATACAAAAAAAGGCAAAAGCTTTGCTATTTTTCTCATTCATTGAGAGTCTAAAGAATGACTATTCTTCAACAATATCGGATTAGTCTGTCCCCAAGTGAAATATTTGTATTTTGGGGAAGTGGGGGATAGGGGAAGCAAGATGGGAAGCCATTTTCCATCAGTCTGAGAAAGCTGCATGGGGGAGTGAGGGGTTTCTTCAAACAATGCCATTGCAGGGCAGCTGATTAGAGATGATTGGACCTCCAGTGTCTAAGGAAATACTGCTTGGGTTTTGATCCCACCCTTATGGAAACTAAAAGTGGTGAAATACTGACAACTGAAAAACAGCCTCTTGGAGGGCTCTTGGGAACCATCTCACACCCCTCATATTGCCTAGGCCAGCAGATAGTCAATAGATAATTGAGCAAAACCTGCTAACCAAGTAGTTATTATTTGGCAAACTGTTTCCTGGATGGGTGACATTAATTTATTTTCATGTCATTTTTTAGTTTATTGCTGTAGGGAGACCAAACCCATCCATTTATAGTACAATTACCTTGGACAGTTGCCAAAGGCAACAGAGAATAAAAGGGGATCCTTCTCTTCTCCCACCAGAGGAGTACTCAATAGTCTTCTTGCTCTTCTCTTGAGCTCATCCTCACTCACCCTTCTTTAGCCATCATGAGCAGGCAGGCTGTCTGGAAATCCCAAAGTGGAGGTTACAGCAGCGGCTCTGCTGTCCTGCCTGGCAGGAGCCGGAGAGTGGCTGGAAGCTCCTCTGTTCTGAAAATTGGAAGCTGTTCTGGAGGCAGAGGGGTCGGCTCTAGCAGCCGGAGCCTTGTCAACCTCGGTGGGCACAAGAGCATCCTTACCAGTGTGGCAGGTGGAGATCAAGGAAGCCTGGGCTATGGAAGCTGCACAGTGGTGGGCCTTGGAAGTGGACGTTTAAGTGGTGGCAGTTTTGGAGCAGGAGGCTTTGGCCTAGGTGGTTTGGGAGGAGTTGGTCTAGGCGGTGGGTCCTTTGGCCCTAATATCTACCCTGGTGGGATCCATGAAGTGGTTACCAACCCGAGCCTATTGGTGCCTCTGGATGTGAAGATAGACCCTGAGGTCCAACAGGTGAAGACTCAGGAGCGGGAGCAGCTTAAGGCCCTCAACAACCAATTTGCTACCTTCATTGACAAGGTAAGTCCCAACATTTAACATCCAGAGAGCCGGGAATAAACTATTTCAAAGATCTACAGAAAAGGAAGTTTTCTAAACTTTCAGAGGTTATCTATCTAGGCTGTTTTACTGTCTTTCATCAGGAAAGTCTCTAAGGTTTTTCAGGTACAAGGATAGACGCTTACTTTATTCACAAAATTCTCCAAAATGAAGGAGCTATCACAGCTTTCTAGGATCACTTGTTCTTGTTGGCAGGTCTTGACTTTGACAGGAAGGCCTTCCCAATATCAAACCTTAATTCAGTTTCAGTTTCAAGTTAACACCTCCTTTTAGTTCTCTATGAGTGATGTCACCCAGAAATGAAGATGTTTTTACAATAGAATCTTTGAGAGTTCTCAGTGGGCTTTCTTATAGACAAGGAAGGGACCCCAAAATAATGGAATATCCCCTGACTCCCATGGATTTCCGGTGAATTTAGATCTGTAAGGAGCATTATGAGCATGTTGGCAGCATGTTAGTCCTTCCAGAGTTGGAATTGGAATAAAAGGTAGTGATGATAGCAAAGAGTGAAGAAGCGGAATTGGGAAGATGGGTCATTGTAGGTGAGATGGTCAGTTGACTTTAAATTCTATTAGCCAGCCTGGCCAGTGTTACTGGGTCTGGCTTCAGATGTAAAAAAGGAACTTTCTATTTCATTGGGAAATCTATTTTCCAATGAACCAAAAAAAATCTTTAAACCTACTTATTCACAGCATCTACATAGCATTTTAAGGTTCACAACATTTGCCTATGGTCACATAATTAAGACTAGGGTTTGAACCCAGATCTCTTGATTCCAAGGCCAAGGCTTTTTCCCCTATACCAAGCTATCATAGAAGACCTTTCTTCTCTGGCCTTTTCCCACTCTTCCTTTCCTGACCTTAGTCAATGTGACTTTAGACTGGATTTTGGAATGGATGATGTGGGCAGTGATGATATGTGCCTGTAATCCTTGCTACAGGCAGAGGCTGAGGCTGGTGGATCTCCTGAGCTCTGGAGTTCTGAGCTGCAGCAGGGATTAATCTGATTGGATGTATTCACTAAATCCTGTACAAATATGGCCTTAGAGGGAGGAAAAATGGCAAAGGGTCAGTGCTTATGGGTTGTCAGATTGGGCTGTGAGTGGCTGCTTCACTTCTGGCTTGGATTAGATATTAGATATTAGAGAGGAAGGAGGACAAAAAGAAGGAAGGAGGAAAGGAGAAAAAGAGGGAAGGAGGGATTGAAGAAAGGAAGGAAGGAAAGAAGGAAGGAAGGAAGGAAGATCTGAGCAGGACTTCCTCCACTAATGCAGGTTGAAACATTTTAGTAAATAGTTCTTCCTGAATTGACATAACCAAAAAAATCCACCTGTTGGTGGTCATCTGTTCTCAGCTGGTGATGAGCAGAACTTAACTAGACTGGTATTCAGGTAGCAGACAGACAAATGTCCTCAGAGTCTTTTCTAGCTTGCTGGTAAGGATGGACCAGAGCTTGTGTTCCTTTGGAGTGGATTATTGAATCATACTCTCAGCATTGGAAGGGATCTTGAGGGTCATAAAGGTCATAAAGTCTGTCATCTTCTCTTCCACTCCACACCCCCCTCCCCGCCCAAGTGGTCATTCAGGCTTTAAGAAACCTAGGTTTCTATTAAAGGAGGAATTAAAAAGGCTAAGGCCAGTTGGGAAATCCTCACTGGAACAGTGGGAAGGGTAAGGAGTGTTGGGGATTGCTTTGGACAGCCTGGAGCCTCTTGCATCAGTGAGCTGTTATGCAAGTTCAGGAGGGTTCCCTTTGATTATGAGTTGATTAAGTCATTTTTCTAGCACCAAAGAATGTCATACAACACCCAGAAGAGAAAATTCTGCCTTAGGGGAGTTTAAGGGTGGGGAAAATCAGTGGAGGGATCAGCAACTTTTGCTGAATTCCTGTTGTTGGCAGAGCCTTGAATGGGGTGTCTAGATACCAAAAAGCAAATGAAACAAAGAAAGAAGACAAGGTCTCTGCACTCAAGGGACTCTGAGTCAGGGACACTAAACATGCATTTATCGAATGACTTAAGAACATTTACAAATCAACATGCAAGTAGATGCGAAGAAACATAGTATTAACTGAATAGCTAAGGGCAGAAGGGAGTGGAGAAGTGTTCTTATAGAGCTCTTAGAATTAATCAGGGAAGGCTTCCTGAGGGAGGGGACCTTTGAGCCAAGGGTGAAAGGAGGGACACAGATGGAGGGGCGGTAGGACAAACCTTGTAAGGATCATAGAATGCAGTGCTGGAAAGCATGTTAGTGACTCTTTAGTCCAACTGCTTGTTTTTCCAGAGGAGAAAACAGGTTTAGAGAGAGGAAATGAATTGTCCAATGTGGGTGGTGGGGAAGTGGGAAAAAGCACATGTTAAGTGCCTACTAGGTATCAGGCACTATATACTTAGATATTATCTATAAATTATATGTATTATCTTATAAAGTGCCTTGTAGATATTATCTCATCTGATCTTTAAAACAGTCCTGTAGGGTAGATACTAACAATATTTGCTTTTCACAATTGAGGAAACCAAGGCAGAGGTTAAATGACTTGTCCAAGGTCTAATAAGTCTCTGAATCTGAATTAGAACTCAGGTCCTCCTGACTCCAAGACTATTGTTCAATCCACTGGACCACCTAGCTGCCAAATGTCTGAGGCTGGATTTGAATTCAGTTTTTCCTGACCCCCGGCCCATTGCTCTAACCACCTTGGTGCCTAGGCAGTAAGTAGTAGAGCTGAGATTGAACCCAGGCCCCCTGACCCCAAGGGCAATGCTCTTTATTGGGAATGGCATTTGTCATTGAGGATTAGAGCTGCTACAAACTTGCTGTGCACTTTGAGCGAGTTCTGTTTTCTTTGTGCGTCTTAGTTTCCTTGTCTGTAAAATGAGGAGCATTAGACCAGGTGATGTCAAATGCCCTTTGTAGTGTGACAGCCCGGCATGCTGTGATTCTGAGAAGGGCCCTCTGGAGGTCCCACTGTCCTCTGCTCTGAGGCTGTCCCTGTGGTCTACAGAATGGATCTGTTTCCTGATTTCAGGTGCGGTTCCTGGAGCAGCAAAACCAGGTCCTGAAGACCAAATGGGACCTACTTCAGCAGGTGAATGTCAGTACTGGCACTACCAATCTGGACTCCGTCTTTGAAGCCTACCTCAGCAGCCTGCGGGCCCAGGTGGACAATCTCAAGTCCCAGAAGAGCCACCAGGATGCAGAGCTGCAGACAACTCAGGACTCAATGGAAGACTTCAAGAAGAAGTAAGTGGGGACCATGGGGGAAATGTTACCATCTGTGGGAGGGAAATGCTACCTTACTTACCCTACTTCTGTGAAGGTCTTAAAAGCACCCTCACCTTCTCCAGATTCTCATGTGTGCCTGGGCCCTAGAAAGGAAGCCCATGTTTTATTTTCTATAGACTAGCACTATCAAACAGATACTCCTGCTGCTCTGACATAGGGAAGAAAAGACATTTTCCTGCACTGACAATGATAAAGGCTTCACCATGCATCACTAGGGCAGGCAGGCTGGTGTAGTAGAAAGAGTCCTGTCTCTGGTGTCAAAGGGCCTGGGTTCAAATCTTGTCTATCTGGGCACTTACTACCATGTGAAACTGGGCAAGTCACTAAACCTCTGAAGCTTGGCTTCTTTATTTATAAAGGAAGGAGGTTGGACTAGGTGGCCTTGGAGATGCTTTAAAACTCTAGATTTATAACTTTTGTCGATGTCTTGGACCCCGTTGACTCTCTAGAGAAGCCTATGTTTCTCATTTATTCATTTATTTATTTATTTATTCGTTCATTCATTCATTCATTCATTTATTTATTTATTTATTCATTCATTCATTCATTCATTCATTTATTTATTTATTTATTTATTCATCTAGTCACCTATCAATTAATTAATTGATTAATTAATTTGTTTATTTGTTCATTCGTTCATTTATTTACTTATTTATTTGTTTATTTATTTTCAGTTTGCAACATTCATTTCCATAAGTTTTAATTTTCTCCCCCTCCATTCCCCCTCCGTCCCCCCTCCCTCCCCTAGATGGTGTGCAATCTGATATGGACTCTACACATACTTTCCTATTAAACGCATTTTCACATTAGTTATGTTGCACAGAAGAATTATAACGAATGGGAGAAATCATGAGAAACAAACAAAACGAAAGAGAAAAGAGTCTGCTTCGCTCTGCATTCTGACTTCATAGTTCTTTCTCTGGATGTGGATGACATTTTCCATCATGAGTCCTTTGGAAATGTTTTAGGTCCTTGCATTGCTGAAAAGGGCTAAGTCTACCAAAGTCAGTCATCGCACACTGCAGCTGTTACTATGTACAATGTTCTCCTGGTTCTGCTCACTTCAGTCAGCCTCAACTCATATAAGTCCCTTCTCAGAATAATGCTTTTAAATACATAGAATTTTAAAGGAAATGAATTCTGTTTATCTATCTATCTGTCTATCTATCTATCTATCTATCTATCTATCTATCTATCTATCTATCTGTCTATCTATTTATCTAAATATCTATATCTGTTCATCTATCTATTTTTCTCTATCACTCTATCTATCTATGTCTGCCTTTCTATCTGCCTGTCTATCCATCTATCACCACCAAGTTCCCAGATCCCCAGGTTTGTTGCAGAGACTAAGGTCAGCTAAGCACAGGGGAATTTAGTAATTGGGACATTCCTGGTGGTAATAACCTTACAGAATTGGTCATTAGGGCTCATGGAGATCCCTTACAAGATGTCTATCTTCTCAATTTTACCAGATACGAAACAGAAATCAACACCCGTACAAATGCTGAGAATGACTTTGTGGTGCTTAAGAAGGTGAGTATAGCTGAATCTTCTACTAGAAGTCAAGGAAGCAGGTACCATTTACTGGGGCTTGGGGGACTACAGTTAATTCTAGTCCCCAATCCACTCCTCAGGATTGTGTGATATGGAGTTCAGTGATCTATAGTAATTATACTAATGGTAAGGCAAATGTAATTAGTTTGTGGTTTTCTGCATTGAAACTTATTGGCAGTAAATCCTGCAAATCCAACTTCTTGATTGTTGTGAGAAAAGCACTGCATGATGTTGGCTATGATTACTCTTTACGCCCTTTGCTCATATTCTTGCCAACTGGTGACTTTTGCTGCATAACAGTGTTGGGAGGGAAAGATCTTTTAAACCAAAACATAGACTAGTGCTTTTTTTTAGTGAGTAGGCAGCTAGGTGGTGCAGTGGATAGAGTACCGGGCCTGGAGTCAGGAAGATTGATCTTCCTGCATTTAAATCTAGTCTCAGATACCAACTAGCGGTGTGACCCTGGACAAATCACTTAACCCTGTTTGCCTCTGTTTCCTCATCTATAAAATGAGCTAGAGAAGAAAATGTCTTTTCCAAGAAAACCCCAAATGGGGTCATGAGGAGTTGGAAATGACCCAACTGAACAATGATTATTATTAATTACTTCTGCCTACTTGGAAGGGGACTAAGTATGTTTGAGGCTGACAACAAACTAAGACAGCTCAGTCTGAGAGGTAATGTCACCCATCCTCAGCATGGATCAGGGAAAAGGAAGAAGTCAAATGAAGGAGTGATAGGGAACCTGGCTGCCTTTTTGACTTCTCACAGAATCAGTGTCAGAACTGGAGGGGATTTCAGAGATCATCTAGCATCTCTCTCTCTCTCTCTCTCTCTCTCTCTCTCTCTCTCTCTCTCTCTCTCTTTCTCTCATTTTATACATGAGGAACCCTGAGAAGACTCGTTCAAAGTCACATATAGATTGGAGAACTGGAATTTGAACTAAGGCATTCTGGATCCTAAGCCAATCTTCCTACTCTGCCTTTTTCTTTTGGGTTTTCCCGGGCTAACAGGCACACATGTACTCAAAACATATTCAAGAGACATTCAGGCATCAGGAGTGTTCTCTAACTTCATCTTAATATACTTTCCCCCCTGCTTTATTTTAGGATGTGGATGCTGCCTACACAGTTAAAGTTGACCTCACCACTAAAGTGGACAATCTGCAGCAAGAAATCGAATTCCTCACAGTTCTGTATGAGACTGTAAGTTTAGGGTCTACCTTCTTCAATCTAACCATCATAGGAAGCCCAGGGACGCTTGGACAACAGAGAGGCAAGAGAACAAAGTTCTCAGGAGGGAAACACCTCTGGGTTGGTGTCTAAATTTGTGAGTGGAGTGGGGGGGGGGAGAGAGATAGTTCTGTGAACCTTAGGAGAAAGAAGAACCAAAGAAGAAGATGACCTCAGTAACCATCAAAGATCAATCCAAATTATGTCTTACAGGAATTGGCCCAAGTGCATCAAACTGTAAGTGACACCAATGTGGTCCTTTCCATGGATAATAATCGTACCCTGAACCTAGACAGCATCCTGGAGGAGATCCAAACTCAGTATGAAGATATTGCCCAGAGGAGTAAGACAGAAGCTGATACCTTGTACCAGGCCAAGGTAAGTGAGGAAAACAGATAGACATCTAGGGCACAACCTAGTCTGTAGAGGAACCAGAACTTTTTTCTTTTGATCCTTTTCTGGGAAGGAATGAGTGGTAGAAGAATTTCTTATCAGAACTCCTAGAAACTTTGTCCAGTAGATCCTAGCACCCTTAGGCTTTGCCTGGTCAGCTTTGGGGAGGTTGTTTCATTTAGAATGCTTGATCACCAAAAGAACTCTCAAGGACACATGGATAGCTCTATCAACCTTAAGTCAAATGCAACAAACTGACTCTATTGTATATTGGCTAAATTATCTGTCTGTGGTTAGTGATTCTGACTTGACTAGCTTCAAGTTGTGCTTCAGGGCAGACATCTGGTCTGCTTGGGCACTCTGCTCAAGAAGACCTTGTTGTACAAGTGCACAAAGAGGTGGACTAGCTACCTGAGAAGGGCTGCCATCATCTGGACAATCTCCCTTTACTTGTTTTTAACTCTGGTCTTTTCCCTTAACTCTAGTACCAAGAGCTCCAGATCACTGCAGGGAAACATGGTGAAGATGTTAGGGTACTCAGGACTGAGATCAGTGAGCTGAGCCGGACCATTCAGAGACTACGTGCAGAAATCGACCGTGTCAAGAAACAGGTAGGGGCTGTGGTTTGACTCCCTGTGGTCAAATCTCCCATTCCTGTGATTTCCAGGTCAATGAATGAACACTTTCTGTCTCCATATGCAAAACTCTGTACTAGGTGCTGTGCGTGAAGGGAGAGAAAAGGGCTGGGGGCAAGGGAGAAGACAGGGTTCTGAAAGAGCTCTAGACTAAGGAGGTGTCTTAGTCCTTGTCCTTGGGAAATTTATATTGGCCCAGTAAGATAGATGTGAATGAGTCATGAGAATTAATCACAACGAGAAGGTAGTGTGGTGTGGAAGAAAAAGATGAAAACTAGAGCAGGAGTCAGAGACCAATGGAAATTGGAAAAACAAGGAAAGGAAGCGAAGAAAAAAGGAAAGGAAAAAAGGAAGGAGAGAAGGAGGGAAGAAAGAGAAAAGAAAGAATCAAGTATTTGTTAGGTACCTATTTGTGCTAGACACTATCCTGAGGGCTTTACAAATATTTTCTCATTTGATCTTCCCAAAAACCCTGGGAAGAAGGTGCCATTACTGTCCCCATTTTTCAGCTAAGGAAACTAAGGCAAACAGCAGTTAAGTGACCTTAAAGTTCAACTGGCTCAAGTTCTTAATTTTCCACATGAGAGAACTGAGGTCCAGAAAAATTCAATGACCTGTCTGTGGTTATATATCTAGCTAGTGTGAGAAGCGAGGCTAGAACCCAGGTCTTGACTAGATCCAGTGGGTTCAAATTCCTGCTTTGATATTGACAAACTAGATGACCATAGGCACATCACTCAACCTCTCTTAGCCTCAGCTTCCTTACCTGCAGAATGAGGAGAAGAATCCCTTGCGAGCCCCTCCTCACAGAGCCTTAGGACTCTGTTCAAATGTCATTGGGCGTTACTGTTAATGAGTATTGCTGTTAATGTTAGTATTGACACACCCAAACTCCTGCTTGATTCCCGTACATTGTCTGTATCCCATTTACTAGGTGGATGGTGATTCCTACTGGAAGGAGATCACATCAGGGGGAGACAATATGGGGCAGTAGATAAAGATCTAGATGTGGAAAGAGTAACAAAAACTGCTATAATAACAGTTAATATTTATATAATACCTTAAGGGTTACAAATATATGCAAAGCATTTATCCCTTTTGATCTTTACTGTAACTGTGGGAGGTAGATGCTGTTATCTTCACTGTACAGATGAGGGAACTGAGGCAAACAGGGTTAAGTGACTTGCCTAGAGTCATACAGCTAATATGTGTCTGAGACCAGATTTGAACTCCCAAAGATGAGTCTTCCTGATTCCAAGCCCTATCCACTATCCAAGCGATCCACTATTCTAAGCCTCATCCAAGCCCTATCCAAGCTAGCACCATGTCCCTTAGCTACCTCAAAAGATCTATGTTCAAATCTCAGCTCTGCTGCCGACCACTTTTTTTGACTTTGGGTCAGTCACTCAATGTGATGGCTCATCTGTCAAAGGAGAGAGCTGGAATAGATAGACAAGATTCTTACCTGTTCTCAATCCCATGATCCCGTTTGTTGGAGTCCTTCTTTATAGTTGAGTTGCTAACATGACATAGGGTCCATTGATTCCCCTTATCCTACCCTCTACAGAATGCTGCAGTGGAACAGGCCATCTTGGAGGCTGAGCAGAAAGGCGAGAAGACTGTCAAAGATGCCCATGACAAGCTGGCCCAGCTGGAGCATGCCCTGCAGCAGAGCAAGGAAGAACTCACTCGGCTGCTTCGGGACTACCAGGATCTGCTGAATGTCAAGTTGGCCCTCGATGTGGAGATTGCTACCTACAGGAAGCTGCTGGAGGGAGAAGAGGGCAGGTGAGCTCAGCGAGCTATGCATTGTCCCCACTGCTCCTACCCTTGGGTAGAATGGAGACATGAAACCTTCAGGTCTCAGAGTTAAAAAGGATCTCAGAGGTCATCTAGTTCAATCCCAACCTGGTCAGGCATCTTGAACTAGATAAAGAAAAGGAGCAGGAGGAGGTATTAAAGACTGAAATGGAGTAGAGGTCAGGCTGATATTGAGCTGTAACTGGTAATTTTGGCCCCTTGGTGGAAGAAGTTTGAAAGTCAATGGGACAAGTGGCTTGAAGTGGTGCATTCAATCAACCTTATAATTCATTATGTGAAAATGATATAAGAAGTAATCAAGAGAAATTCAGTTGAGCAGGAGGGGGAGTCACTATAATGGCTAATAGGTGGGTGTAATTAACAATCTGGTGGTTTCCTATTTTAATTAATTATTCTCACTAATGAAATGCTTAGCTCTTAGTCAGTAAAGAAGTGATTCCATGCTGCTCAATGAGTTAATGTGTTAATGTGTTAATGTTTATGCCTTCTAAATTTTGGTGCCCTGGGGCTAGTCACTCACTGTAGGTGGTCTAATGACTTAAGGAAGGACAAAGTAGTCCTAGAAGATAGGGTGATTGTGGGGATGAGCAGAAAGTGTCTGGGAAGCAACAACAGGGAAGGCCCAGTTGAGAATGGCTGTCCTTATAACTCATCACCCTAGCTTAGAACCATGTTGGAATTCTCCAATAGAGCAGAAATGACCAAACCCTGGAATTCTTTCTTAGAAGGATGTCTGATAGTTGCGCTTTTTCTTTCTCTTCTCACAGGCTTTCTGGAGACGTGTCCAGTGCTGTGAGCTATTGTAAGTAACCTCCATTGGGGTGGGGGTAGAATTTTGTTGAGCTCCTCACTCTCTTTCCTATTTGGGATGGGAGCTCCCTGTATCTTTGTATACAAAGATGTGGCACTGGGAAGATACAAGAGGAGGAAGAGGATATCCAGAGCACAAGCAAGATGGAAGGTGGTGGTAGGGGAAGTATGAGAGGTGTCTTAAAGCCTAGGATGAGGAGCTGGGACTTGGTCATGAGCCCTGGTCGAAGAGAGGGGGAGGGGAGGGAGACAGACACAGAGACATAGACAGGGAGAGAGAGAGACAGAGAGAGAGAGTGAGAGACAGAGACAGAGATAGACAGAGAGAGAGAGTGAGAGAGAGAGAGAGAGAGAGAGAGAGAGAGAGAGAGAGAGAGAGAGAGAGAGAGAGAGAGAGAGAGAAAGAGAAATCCAGCTTACTCTTGAGGAAAATGATTCTTGATCTTGTGTGTAGGATGGATAGCAGGGGATCTGGTATGGAGTTCTTCAGGGTCTTGAGTTTGTTTTCTGTTTCCCTATAGCTGTGGTTACCAGCAGTGTCTCATCTACTGGGGTAGCATCAACAAGCCTTGGTCATGGGAGCAAGAGCTCTGGAGATGGAAGCAACAGATACAGCTCTGGAGTTGAATATAGCTCCAGCACCAGGTCTGGCTCTACGCCTGCTACTTCTGGATCTGCAGGGGCCAGCTCTGGATCTGGAACCCAAGAATCTAGTTCTACGAAGACCCAGGGTTACAGCTCAGGGCAGGGAAGTCAGGAGGGCTACCATACCCGAGTGAAGTTCTAAACTGGTTTAGATTTTTGGTATCCTCAAGCTTGCTTAGATGTGATTTCCTCTGTTCTGGCCTCTGATCCATCCTTCATCATCTTATGCCATCTGGGGATGAAGGTCTCTTGAATCAAAAGCAGACCTCTCTTCTCTATTCACCCTTCTCAGTGAAATTGGGCAGGTGGGAGGAGGGTCCATTTTTAGTGGTTTTTTCTTGTTTATCTTTTGTCTCCCTTCCTACTTGGTCCCTCCTACTATTCTTTTTCCATTCCTTGGGATTCCTACCACTCTCCATTGCCTATCAGACTGCTGAAAGAAGTCTGTTCTCCCCTTCCTCCTTTTCCACCCATTCTTGGTTCTAAATAAGGGGCCCAATTATGCATCAGTTAGTATGTATCATTTAGTATTGGCCCTTGATTATTTGCCCCAGTGGAGGGGAGATAATTCACAGCAATGGATGCTCCAGAAATTATGCTTTTTGGGGTGTGCATTGTATGACATTATTATTATTACTGGCAACAGGATTGTTTTCTGCACCGGCAGATTTCCCATCTCTGAGTTTATCTCAAACAATGGAGAACAGATAAAGTCCAGGACTGCACCAAAGGGCTGGATGATTTCTACCCAGAATTCAAGCCTTTTCTATAAAAAGAATAATCTACTTTTGAATCATTGAGACCACCTGACCACTCACATCTGCCATTCCCCAGGGACCAAGTAGGGTGGGTTCTTTTTGGTTGTTTTTTGGGGGGACACAGTATTACTCTTGGAGGGTATAATTAGAACCCTATGAAAAGGATCGAAGGTATAATTTCCACCCAATGGAGTGTTCAGAATGACAGTGGGCCCCCTGGTAACTATCTGATCTCCAGTTGAGAATGAATACTCCTGCTGAATAATTGGGTTATGTGAGATGTAAGAATTAAGCTGAGGCTGATAACTATTTGTGGATAATACCTTGTTGTCTATGCTTTTGTGCCTTGTTTAAAGCCTTGGATGCTCTTCCTCCCCCTTTTCCCCATCTTATCAATAAACTTCATAAAAAAAGTCACATTGTATCTAAATATTGGTCATGGGTACCGGAAAATGGACCACAGTGTCTCCTAATTATATGCCCCACTTTATCCCCTCCTCCAACCAAAATGGGAATGGTTAGTTATTTCTTCCTTATTTAGTAACAGAGGACATTATATTAGAGGAAAAATAACTCACACTTATATAGTGCTTTCTGGTTTACAAGACATCTTCCTCACCACATATCTGCAAAGTAGGTGGTGCATGAATCATCATCCTCATTTTACAAATGAGAAAATTGAGCCTTAGGTAAGGCATGTGTCTTGCCCAAAGCTCCACATCCAACAAATCTCAGAACCAGGCCTCCCCACTCCAAGTCTACCTCTCGTGGATGGTGTCACTCCTTTCTGGTCAGCTTTGTTAAATACTTTTGTATGGATGATTGAATACGGATTTATCTCATGTCCTGAGAATTTATAAGCCTTGAGGCTCAGGATGAGGTAGACATAACTCAAGAAAGGCTAGAAAGCCATCTGGTGACACAAATCTTCAGCATTTCTCCAATGTCCCCGCCCTCTTGCTGCGACTGGACAGTGTCAGAGGATAATAAAACTTTAGGGCAAAAAGGCATCTCAGGAAATCAACTAGCCCAGTCTCTCTATTTTAAGGAGGAGGAAGATGAGACCCAGAGGGAACTAGTGACCTGCCTGTGGTCACACTGAGAAAAGCCCTCAAATCCAGCCAATGTGGATACCACATTGGGCTACTTTCCAATATGCCACCTTTATAATTACTCTTAATTAACTATATTTAAAGATTATATGACTTTATGACCTGTGATGTTGTCATATCTACAACTGATTTGTGTTGAGTTCTTACTTAGGAATACCATTCCCAATTATTGCCCAACTCAATTCAACATTTGCTAAATTATTGAAGTATTCCAAGAGCATCACACACACATATAGACAAACTGGAGGCATTACATAACATAAACTCTTTGAGGGCAGGGACTTTAATTTTTATCTTTGTATCTCTAGTAAGTTAGAGTATCTATGGTGTTGTTTTTAAGTCATTTTCAGTCATGTTCGATTCTTCTTCTTTTGAATATTTTCTTGGCAAATACATTGGAATAGTTTGACATTTCTTGCTCTAGCTCATTTTACAGATGAAGAAACTGAGGCAAACAGTGATAAGTGCCTTGCCCAGGGTCATACATCTAGTAAATGTTTGAGGCCAGATTTGAACTTAGGAAGACTCATGATCCTGACTCCAGGCTAGCAATCTATCCACTGCAACACCTAGTGGCCTGTAATGGCAGGCAAAGTGGGATTTTCCGTTGTCTTTTGTTTTGGAGTGCTTCTCAGTACTAAGGAAATCAAATGCCTTTTGATCGAGTCTTGCTTTAGTTTGTAGGAAGGCCCACAACCTTTTGCTAGTTAGGTCATGAGAGATGTGAAGCCCTGGAGAGGTGTGAAGCTCTCAAGGGGTGTGAAACTTTCTGACCCTGAAGAAGTGTATATATACTCTGAGGTTAGCATTTTGTTTGGGGCTCACTCATTGGAAGTGTGTTGGTGTGGAGACTCTGGGTAGCCATTAAGGAGCCGCGCCCCCCTACTTTGAAAACCCAGATATTGGTGCTTCTCTCTCTGGTAACTGTGTATGTATTGCTATAGTTTGACAGATAGAAACCTGTATGTTGATTTGTGTTTATTTGCTCTGTTTATATGATTTCTGCTTGTAATTTCTATTTGTGTTTTCTCTGAAATTCAGGGTGCTGACTTTTTCCCCTGAACTAAGTGAATGATATATGCATGTTTAATTAAAGTAAGAGTGTTGACCCCTTAAAGTTGCTATCCTTAGAAAAGCAGAGTGCTAGCAGCCCTCCCGTGTGCTGGTGTTATTGGTTTTAGATGGCCATAGTAGCGGCAGGTAGCATTGCTGTTACACTGCCTATAGTGATACTATTCTGTAGTATTATAGTATCTATAGTTCCATAGTAATACTAATCAGTATCTCTAGTAAGCTAGAGATACACAAATAAAAATTAAAGGCACAGTGCTTGGTACTGTGTAATGGTGGTCTTGCACATTTGAAGATCACCTCTAATGATGTTCCCCCATGTAGAAAGGCTGGAGTGTCTGCTTTCAGGAGAATCATGATGATGTGGAATGAGAGTATTCAGGAGAGGCTGTGGAACATGTATGGATATTCTGTAATTTGTTCTTGTTGGTTAAGTAGTCAATAAATATTTATTAAGCACCTACTACATGCCAGGCACTATGCTAAGTGTTGGGGATATAGAAAGAGGCAGAAGGCTGTCCCTGCCCTCAAGGAGCTCACAACCTAATGAGGGTATGGGGAAAGTATGCCACTGAAGTATTTGTGAAAAGCTAGTACTTTGTTCTTTCTATATCTTTGAAGTAAATATTCATTTGTAAAAGCTACTCAGTTTTAGTTATAGGCCTCTTATAGATGGGGGAAACACAGCTGGCTCCAGTCAAGCGTTATAGAAAAAGAGACACCCTAACCTTTCAGGGTACCCTAGAACCTAGGTAATGTAGCTTGGCTCTTGTGGAGTGAGCTGTAGCTATTCCGTATACATAGGAGGTAGTTAATAAATACTTCATACAGCTAGTAGGTGTCTGAGGCAGGATTGGAACTCAGGTGTTCTTGGCTCCACCTCAGCACTCTATCTAGCTACCTAGATTTTGCCAGACCATCACTGCCGCTCTGGCTGCACTTTCCTCCCTTCCCAATCTCAACCCTAAACTCCTTGAGAAGGCCATCTAAAACATACGCCTCGAATTCTTTGCCTATCACTTTCTTCTCAACTCTCTACAATCTCATTTTTGATTCAGTTAAACCCGATCTCTACAAAAGTACTGATGATCTCTTAATTGCAAAATCAAACAGCTTTTTCTTAATCCTCATTCTTGTCCTCTCTGTAGCCTTTGACATGGCAAATGCTCACAAGGAGGTCAGAAGAAGCCATACAAGGTCTCTCTGAAAACCTTGGAATTGATTGCATGTCATAGGAGACACTGGCAAAGGACCGCTCAGCATGGCACACCTGCTGAGTACATCACAGAGGGCGTTGTGTTTTATGAAAGAAGCAGAATTCCAGTAGCTCAAAAGAAACCTGAGATGTGCAAATTTAGAGAAATCTCCACTCCAAATGTTCCTGTTGACCATCTGTGCCTGACCTGTGGTAGAATGTTCCGAGCTTGTATTGGTCTGATCAGCCACCATCAGACGCACTGCACCACGACTCCAGCAGAGTCATGTCATTGTGGTCTTCTTCAAGAATGAAGGACAAGAACCAAACCAATCCCTTGACACTACCAATCATCTTTTTCTTGATCTTCTCTCATCTCTAGGTTTTTTTTTTTGGTGAAACTATTGTCTTTTGGTTATTCTTCTCCCTCCCTATCTGACTGCTCCTTCTCAGTGTCCTTTGCTGGATCTTCATCCAGGTTAGGACCACTTTCTATGGGTGTCCCACATGACTCTGTCCTAGTCCCTCCTCTCTTCTCCCTCTATTTCACTTAGTAATCTCATTAGCTCCTAAGGGGTTTAATTATGATCTCTATGCTGATGATTCTGAAATCTACCATTTCCTTCTCTAGCTCATTTTACAGATGAGGAAACTGAGGCAAACAGGGTTAAATGACTTGCCTAGGGTCACACAGCTAGTGTCTGAGGGCTGGATTTGAACTCAGTTCTTCCTGACTCCAGGCTAAGCACTGTATCCACTCTGCCACCTAGCTGCTTGACACATAGTAGGTGCTACATAAATATTTATTGTTTGACTGAACCAAATCAACTCTTCACTGTCTTCCACTCTCAAGTCCCTTGATCCCTTGTCCTAGTATTGCCCATATCTTGCCAAACCCAGAATCTGAATCACATCTATTATCCACTTGATCTGTCACTGAAACAAGCTAGAGAAAGTTTCCAAATTGTACCAAATGTTTAAACCAGAAGTCTATGTTGTCTTATCTTACCTGGGTCCTCATTGCAGCAAGTCCATCCCTTCACTTCTACCTAATTGGTTCTCTCTCCCTACACAATTCTTATTCCAAAACTTTCTTCTCCCCTCAAACATCCAACCATATTTCTCCCTCCTCAGTTTGAGGCTCTTGTATCATACTTTACTGAAAAAATTAAAGATATCCAATGAGAACTTCCTCTTCTTCCCTTCTCCTCACCTGACAACTCTTTCTCCTCATGTCAGAATCTCTTGACTTCACCCCCCACCCTTTTCTCCTTTACTTTCCTCACCAAAAGCCAACCCAAGGGCGTGTACCTTTGATTCTAATCTCTCTATTCTTCTCAACTGGCTGCCCCCACTATCATCCCATTTTGCTCTTTAATTCTCAATCTACCCCATTTACTGGTTCCTTCTCTGTTGCCTACAGACATGACTAAGTTTTTCCCCCACACTAAAATAACCATCATTAGATTCCACCATCACTACTACCCATTATTCTATTATCTTCTCCCTCTTAGCCAAACTTCTTCTAAACGCAACCACTTCCTCGACTAACCAAACAAGCTATCTGCAGGATTTGCTTTGAAAACAATGTGTAGGATTTATTATATAGGTTTTCATGAAATGTAACATTATTTTCTTATATTGAATCCTCTCACATTCTGTTGTGTACATGGAAATGTTCTTGTTTTTCATTTCTTATTTTGTATTTAAATTTTAATGAATAAAAGATTTTTAAAATAGTGTTAACACACATGTACAGAGAATTTTCACACCACTTAAATCAACATTTTCTTACCCTTTAGAAGCATTTAGGTAAGAAAAGTCTACATTCAATACTCATCATTAAAATAAATCTATTTGACAATACTTGTTAACCTACTTTACAAATCTATGAGCTTTGAAAGTAATAGAACTTTAACATTAAAAAAAATTAAAATTAAAATGGGGTCAAGGAAGATGGAGACTGAGAAGAGGTCATTAGATTTGGCAATTAGTTAATTTTAGAGAAAGTCGGTTCAGTTGAATGATGAGATTAGAAGCCAGATTTCCATTCACGTCTCTTCAATCACTCTCACCCCACATATCCAGTTGATCGACAAATCTTGTCATTTCTATTCCACAACATCTCTCCCATACGTCCCTCCTCTCCATTTACTCAGCCACTACCATTATCATTATCATCATCGTCATCCTTTTGTTGTTGTTCTGTGGTTTTTCAGTTGTGTCTGACTCTTTCTGGCCCCATTTGGGGTTTTCTTGGCAAAGATACTACAATTCTTTGCCATTTCCCTCTCCAGCTCATTTAACAGATGAGGAAACTGAGGTAAACAGAGTTCAGTGACTTGGCTTGGATCACACAGCTAGTAAGTGTCTGAGACCAGATTTGAACTCAGGTCTTCCTAATGCCAGGTTTAGTACTCTATCCACTGTGCCATCTAGCTGCCCTGATTATTGAGAGAAAGGACTTAAAAAAATCTTTAATCCTTAGCACTCAGCAAAGTGCCCTGTCCAAGACAATGTACTAAATGTAGACGTGAATTCAATTGAACTAAACTATCAATTCCAAGGCAGAGGGATGTACCCTGGTGCTGGAGGGAGCAGGTAATGGGGAAAGAGTGGGTTAGGGAAGCATGTTGGCTTTCTGTCTCACAATGACAAAATGACAGAATCTCAGAGTTAGAAAGGATCTCTGAGGCCATAATCCTAATATATAGGATATAGGTTATATAGGTGCTCTAAAGTTTAAAAAACACTTTATAAATATTATCTCATTTGAACCTTAGAACAACTCTGGCAGGTAAGTAGGATCTGTTATTATTCCCATTTTCAGATAAACAAACTGAGGAGGACAGAAGTTAAATGACTTGCCCAGGTTCACACAGCTTATACGTGTCTGAGGTGGGATTTGAACTTAGTTCTTTCTCAGTCAGTCAAGAAACACTTATTAAACACCTACTATGTAGCAGACATTGTTTTAAGTGTACTAAGCATACAAAGAAAGCCAAAAGATAAATCCCGGTTCTCAAAGAGCTGGCAATCTAATGACTTCTTGTGCTCTATCCTAGCTGCCTCTTCTAATCATCTAATCAAAATTCTAGTTGAGCAGGAATCCCTTCTGCAACATTTTTGACAGGTTAATGGCTATCCAATCTCCTTTTGAAGACCATCAATGTTGGGGAACTCACCACCTCTTGAAGCAGCCTATTCCACTTTTTGGACACCTCTAACTATTATGAAGTTTTACCTCATTTAAAGAAGAATGCTTCCTTTTTGCACCTCTTATTCATTGCTCTTAGTCCTGTGCTTAGAAGCCAAAAAGGACAAGTGTGACCTCTTTTTTACATGACAGGTCTTCAGATTCTAGAAGCTCCTTATCAGGTTGCTTTCTCCCCAATTAACTCTTCTCCAGGCTAAGCATCCCAAGTTCTTTCAAACAATTCCCCTGCAGCATGGATTCTATTGCCTTCACCATCCTGTTTGCCCTCTGCTGTACATGTTCTAGCTTATCAAAGACTTCCCTAAAAGGTGAGTCCAGAAATCAATATCACACTGTTGACTCATACTGTCTTTGCAGGTAACAAAGACAGCTACACACACACACACACACAACATATCATGATTCTAGTATTAGCTCTCAAATAATACTTGTTGGCTGACTAATGAACTCTTGGGTAGTTACACTTTCTCTGTCCTGCACTCAAGCTTTTTTTTTTTTTAAACTCCTTTGTAAAACTTAACATTTTTATGTTGAATTCATGCTGATTAAAGTTAATTTTTGAGGTATCAATAAACTTCTTATTAGGTTTTGCCCATAATTCTAGCTATAAAGATCTTTTGGCAACCAGCAGGCTGATTCTGTCATTCGCTATCTCTCCCAGCCCTGTGCCATCTCCTCATGTTATTTATGGTCATACTTCATTTGTGGCAGACTTCTTGACAGGACCACTTGCAGGGGAACAGAAATGCCTGACCCTAAAACCTGGGCAAATTTCTCAGAATGGCAAACTCTTTGCTCTCTATACCAAGGTAGGCTGATAGAGTAACTATGTGATGGACTGACAATCTGTTGCACCTGGGAGCAGTGTGAGCAGCCTTTTATTTTATTTTAAAATTTATTTATTTATTTTTAACATTCACTTTTATAAGATTTTGAGTTCCAAATTTTTTCCCCTCCTCAAGATGGGATGCAATCTGATATAGGCTATACATATACAACCATATTAAAAACATATTTCCACATTAGTCATGTTGTGAAAGAAGAATCAGAACAGAAGGGAAAAAAAACACAAGTAAAAGCAAACAGACAAATGGAAAAAGAGCAAATAGTATGCTTCAATCTGCTTTCAGACTCTGGACTTCTTTCTCTGGATATGGATAGCATTTTCTATCATGAGTCCTTTGGAATTGTCTTAGACATTGCATTGCTGAGAAGAGTTAAGTCTATCAAAGCCGGTCATTGTACAATGTTACGAGCAACCTCTTAAAAATGTGTTTTAACTTCGTTCATTTGGGAAAGTTTTTTAGCCCAGTGTCAAAAGTCTTGGGACACAGAAGAAGGAGTGATTAGGAAGGGTCTTTGATAGGCTTATTGACTGTGAGAGTGAGATGGAACCTTCTGGATTAGGGCTGCACAGTATATGGCCCACCAAAGGATTTTGGGTGGCCCGCAAAAATGTAGATATTGTAAGAGGAAGTAAAGATGTAACAAATGCTTTCTCTGTGCCCCACTTAACCCACCTTCTACTAGTCACCTTTGTGTCTTTCAGGTAACTTGGCAGGTGGGTTGCCACCATGCACTCTCTCCTCTTTGTCATGTGACCCTTGGCAACTATCATCAGTCTGTCTCTAGTCTGAGAGGACTGAAAGTTGTAGCTTTTCACTGTGTTTTCAGTCATTACTAGCACTGAACAGGGACAAAGTGAGTGCAGCCATGCGCCAAGGCAGCTAATGCCCTCAATGTGATGAGCAGCAACAACATGAGGGCTTCTTCCCTTCCCTTGTGGTGTGGCCACCTCCAAGTTCCAAGAGTGTCTGGCACTCTCTCCAAGGTCAGACACTCAGTTCAGTATTTGTTTGTATGTGAGTAGTTGCTGTGTAGATTTTTTGGTGCTAACATTAAAGTTTTGAGATGACTTTGTAAAATGAGTGATAAAAAGAAATGGAAGATAAAAGCAGAACATAGAGTATTTAATCTAGAGTGGGCAAATAGATACCTGTTTACTTACATGAGAGACAAAATATTGTACCCTGTTTGCCAACAAGTAATAGCCATTCTGAAGGAATACAATCTTCGTCGCCATTTCAGATCAAAACATCCTGACTTAACCAAATTGGATGCCAATGAAAAACAAATTAAAGCATCCAAATTGCTAAAAAATCTCAGTGGGGAACAATGGTTTTTCAAGAAAGTAAACTCAGAAAATGAGGTGGCTACTAAGGTTAGTTTTTAGATTTCTAAAGAAATTGATTTCAAATGTGATTTCAGAGTACAATAAACTGACCGCTGACAAGAGGTGTAATATGTTCCGTTAACTAAATGTAAACAATAAGAAACCCTGAAAAATGTATTAAAACTTGTATTGCTTAGCAAAGTAATTTTTTAAACATTAATATGATTTCATGATTAATAAAAATCTTAAGTAATATGTGTAATCAATTGATATTAATTGAAATTTTCCTTTTTAAAATATGGTTTATTTACAAAATAGTCTAACCATTAATTATACCTTTACTTGGAAAGTGAGCCACTCAAAACCTACCTGCAGCCCGAAGAAGTGTAGCCTATTTTAATTTTGATCCCTATCCACTACCACCACCTTCATTTTTTGAGGTGCACAAAGGTGAAGTGACCACACATTGTAGATGTGTATTTAGTTCTGAGGGAGAATCAAAGGCCTACTGAACTCAAATCATGGGGTCTGCCTCTATCACCACTGTTCCTCAGACTCTCCTGGAGTCAGTCCTGGATACTGCATCCAAAGATACTACTGAAGAGACAAAAAGAAAACGCTTGTCATTGCAGTCATTGACACAGTCAGATGGCTCAACATTATTGATGCCAATGGAAATAACAGTGATAAAGATGCATTACCATCTGCCTTGACATTGGCACTGTACCCTAAGGACTTCTGGGTAGGGATGTGCCATAGCCTGCTGACACCAGTGAGTGAAGCTAATTGTTAAATTTTCAGTGTGAGCATTTAAGAAATACACAAATGTTAAAAATTGAGGCTCGACTTATTGTTTTTATTGTCTAAACTTAAGAAAATGATGGAGAAATATTAATAATGCCGGTTAAATTTGAAAGTGTGTCATAAATGCATTCCTGACTCCTCCCCCACTCTTCCCTCTAAGATCTGGTTGTTAAATATTTATCAGCACACTCTTGCTTCTGGGACTTTTCATTTGCTGCTCTGGGCATTAAGAGACCTGGGTTCAAGTACTGGCTCTAGTACTTACTAGCTCTATAGAAATACTTTAACATCTCCTCATCTTTAAAAGGGAAGAGGTCAATTAGTTTATTTCTAAGGTGCCTTCTAGTTCTGGCCTTCTGTGGTTCTATGATTTAACCATAGAGTTTTTTCCTTCTTCCTTACTCCCATTTTGTCCCTTGCCATACTGATTGGCCTTCTCTCTACTTGTTAATCCTATTCCACTATACAAAGAAGGCCTGGTCCTGGGCCACATCAGAGTACCCCCAAGCCAATAGAAATTGATATTGCTGATAAGCAAAGCCTTAAGTATGGAGGGACATGGGACGGGAAGATTTGATGGCAAGAATGGAGTGAGTGCCTCTCTTTGGGTGGGGCTCATCAGGGAAAACTTCTTAGGGGAAGTTACTTAGCTCACAGTTTGTAAAAAGGAAAAAGGAAAGGAAAGTCATTTTAGGTGAGAGAATTGCTTTGTCCACAACCTGGAGTTTGTCTTGCAGAAATTAGTAAGTCAACTGTTAAGTAGGCTAGCTGGCTAGGTGAAAAGTGCCCAGAGTAGTGTAATGCAGGGTGTGTGTGTGTGTGTGTGTGTGTGTGTGTGTGTGTGTGTGTGTATGTGTGTGTATTTGGTAGGGAAGGGGTAAAGAATGAGGTGGACAGTTAGTGGAGGAACCTTGCAGGCCAGGACATAAGAGTTTGACTTTAAAAAGCACACTCTCTGGTTGATGTTTTACAATAAAGTCCTTAAAATATTAGCAATCAATTAATGAATACATTATATCTGAAGTCTGCCATAACTTCCTGGAAACCCTGCTGTAAAGCTCTCTAGCTGTCCAATCATGCTGTGGAATTAACTGTAGTTTACATAGGGCTGTACATAGACTTGTTTTTCATGACGACCCTGTCAGGTATTGTGCTATTAATATTCCTATTTATGAATGAGGAGATTGAGGCTTGGAAAGATTAAGTGACTAGCCTACACATGAGTCTGCCCAACGTCAGGTCTGGTGTTTTTGCCCACTTTTTCTCAACTGCCCTATGTAAAATACTTTCTCTTAATTTCATGTGATTTGAGGGTGTGTCTGTATGTTCTTTGTTAACCTAGCAGTTGGGGGAATGCTTGGCTGGCATGGGTTTCATTCTTTTGGTGACAGGAGGACTAGATGCCCTCCCAAGTCTTTTCTAACTGAGTTTCTAGCATTCTATAAAACCATGAGAAAAATTTCTGGAGCTCTTGGGAAGGCAAGCCTGGAGATATATTTCCTAACCACATTAAAGAGATTCACCCAAGGATCCTGCACTAGCCCATCTGATCCAGCCAGCCAGTCCAGAGATCTCTTATCGATGACATTGTAGATTAAGAGTCTCTTTTCACACCCCCTCTAGACTGACCTCCCCTCCCCCATCCCTTCTCAGCAGTCCCTATTGAAGAACAGTTGAGGCCAAGACAAATTCCACAGCCCAGATTCTTCTAGAGATAACTCAGCCTGGGCTACTTGCCCCATGGCAGTCACTTAATTAGATAAAATCCAAATTACATGAGCAAAATTTGCAAGCCAAGCAGTTTGGGGAGGGGGGGTGGTTTGTGTTATTTACTTGGTGTCTCTGATTTTGTTGGGAGAAAATGACTTCTTGCTTGAAGGCAAACCAAACCCCCAAATTAGGGAAGTGAATCCTCTTCTGAGCTCTATAAAGGGGAAATGTTAAATCACTCCCCAAAGGACTTCATTCATCTCTCCTCAGGTCTAACTACCACCTTCTCCACCAGCAACATGAGCCGTCAATTCACATACAAATCAGGAGCTCCCACTAAGGGAGGCTTCAGTGGCTGCTCAGCTGTGCTCTCTGGGGGTCCCAGCAGCTCATCTTCCTACCGGGCAGGAGGCAAAGGACTCCAGGGTGGCTTTGGCAGTCGGAGTCTCTATAGCCTGAGAGGGACTAGGAGCATCTCTCTCAGTGTGGCTGGTGGGAGTGGGCGGAGTGGGGGCTATGGTTTTGCTCGGGGTCGGGCCAGCGGCTTTGCCGGGAGCATCTTCGGCAGTGTCGCCCTGGGTCCTGGGTGCCCAACGGTATGCCCACCAGGAGGCATCCACCAAGTTACCATCAACAAGAGTCTCTTGGCTCCCCTCAATGTGGAGCTAGACCCTGAGATTCAGAAAGTGAGGACCCAGGAGCGGGAGCAGATCAAAGCTCTCAACAACAAGTTTGCCTCTTTCATTGACAAGGTGGGTTGGCCAAGCTTCTTTGTGTTGCCTTGAAAATCCCTCTTCCTATATAAAAGCCAGTAAATGTATGACCTAGCCTTGCTTCCCATTGTGTGTGTGTGTGTGTGTGTGTGTGTGTGTGTGTGTGTGTGCTGGTAGTGAGAGTAGAGAAAAACAAAAGGAAGATAAGAACCAATTTTTGCCCTTGAGTATCAAGGAGATGGAAACAGAAGAGGATGGGGAGGATCAAGGGAAGCAGAGCTATGGAGAGAGGGGTTCATAAGCCATAGGCTCATGGTCATGCTAAATTGTCACTAGGTTCTCTATAATAATCTCTACAAACTAGCATTTTTATGGTGCCTTAAGCACTTTGCAAACCTCCTCACAACAGCCTTGGAAGGTAGATGTGATTTTTATCCTCATTTTAAAGATGAAGAAACTGAGTCAGACAAAGGTTAAGTGATCTCAGGGGTGTCTCACAGCTAGGAGGCCAAATTGGAACTCAAGTCTTCCCGATGCTAGGTCCAGCACTCTAGCCATTGAGCTAATTGTTATGTTCTCTGGGGAGGTGCTCTGATTAGTGTCCTCAGAGCATCAGCACATTCATCCAACTGCCTGAAGGCAGGACTGAGAAGAGATCTGCTCAAAATGAATCTATTCTAGAAAACCTGGTGGTGGTGGTGGGGTCCCCACTGAGCCTGAGAGAGACAAGTTGCAGATAGTGGTGGCACATGTTTGTAATCTCAACTACAGGAGAAGGCTGGTGACACTCTTGAGTGCAGGAGTTTTGAGCTGCCCTAGGGCTAAAATTGATTGTCAGCATTGTTTGGCACTAATTATTGGAGAGCCCCCTCCAAGAAGAGGACTGGTCCTGGACAGAAAAAGGAAACAGATTAAAGCATCCTTGCCAATTACTAATTTAATTGGTTCATGAATGGCCACTGCAGCCCCAATGAGAGAGGACTATGCTGATTAAGAAAAAAAATGTTATAAGATAAAATTATAAACAGAGTTTAGAATGGTTAGGTAAATTTCTGGTTGGCCAATTCAAAGTGGGGCATCGAGAGAAACAAGAATATTTGAGCACCTGCCTGATAGTTGAGGCTAACGTAAAGGAAGACAGCTCACTTTCCTGGCTCCCATGCCCCTGTGGTACCTCCAATTTTGGATAGGATGGAGTAGGAGGCTGACCTAGGGTGGCATTTCATGTTTTCTGATAACTGTTCACCAACTGATGACAGATGGTATTGTTAAGATTTAAATTGTTTTCCTCCAGGAAGGAGATTCTAAATTTTTTTTTGGCTTTATTCCTTCTTTCCTCTTTTCTTCCTCCAAACATATCTATCTAATAACTCTTCAAATCAATCAGAAAATGCTCATGAGGCAATTGTAATTTAGCTCAGATTCCTCTTGCTATATTCAGTATCTTTTTGGGGGGTCTATCGTGGCATATGAGGTTTTGAGGGGCAGGGACAATGCTGTTTACCTTTCTTTGTATTTATCCTTGGAGGAGAGCTCCTTGTCATTAGGGATTTTCAAGCAGATTCTGTGGCACTACTTGTCAGGGATCCTAAAACTCATAGGATCTAGAGCTGGAAGGGACTTTAGGAATCAAGTCCAACTCCCTCGTTTTTCAGATGAGGAAACTGAGTTTGAGAGAAGTGAATGATTCATTCAAGGGCACATAGGTAGTAAGTACATTGTGAAGGAAATTCATACATGGGTGAATGACCTCTGAAGTGCCTTCCAACTATAGAATTCAGTGATTAACTAAGTATGGTCCAATTGGGATTGGGTTTATTTCCATTGATAGACAGTTGGCTCCAGGTCATCATTCTCTGCTTACTAAGCATCTGTCCTATGCCCAGGGATTAAAGCCGCTTTATTCAGGGGCTCTAGAGCTCTGGTGAAACACTGGCACGTGGATCAGTGTTGTAGGTGAGCAGCATTATTAACAAGAGTTATCAAAGTTGTTGAACCTCTACATCCAAAGGCTGAGGGCACATCATAAGACAAAGCCGAGAGCTGGTCCTAAGACTTGTTTCCTTGAATAGGAACTCCCTCCCCTCTTGCTAATAAGACCTACAACTCTGGGGTTAGTGCTAACTAGTAGGCTAGGGAAAGCAAAGTCATATTGTCCTTGGCTAAAAAAAAAGTGAGGGCAGTAGGGAAAAGAATTTTGAAGGAGGGGAAGAAAAGGGACATGGGAAGAAGGGAGGAAATGTCCCATGTAGGTGATCAGATGGATCATTGGCTTTAGAGCTCAAAGAACCCTTGAGATTACTTAGTCTTCCCTTCTCATTTCATGAAGTGCTCATTTAGAATTTACTAGACTGTAAACTCCATAAGCATGGGGATTCTGTCTTGGGTAAACTTTATGTCTCCCTTGGGGTTAGCACAATAAACATGCTCTAAAGTCTTGTCGAATTGAATTGTTAAGATAGGAGAGGGTGAATTAGTGAGACCAGATTCAGAGAAATAACAATAGCAAGCACAAAGACATTTACGGAGCACTGAGGAACCAGTGAGCAGGCCATTCAATGATCTGAAAAAGACTAGCTCTTACACTGATCAGTCTCTCTAAGTGAGTGATAGTCCCAATATCTTCTTAATTTTCATGTGTCTATATCTCATTTTTCAGCTGGATTGTAAGCAATTTGAGGGCAGGAATAAGGTCTTATGAAATATCTTTCCCCCCCTCACCCCTCCCAACTTCCTACCACCACCAACATTAGCATCTAGCACCCTGTTGTACACATGGAAATACTCAATAAAGTTTTGATGAATGAAAGAAGGAATGAATGAACAAATGATCAAATGGGAGAGTGAGTGAAGAGACAAAATTTTGGCTGTCAAATTTAGTTTTAGGTGCCTGTCATATTGGGCTCTAGGCAGGGATATGCTGGGAAATATTTAACAACCAGCTCTCCAAAAATTGTATATACATGACACATTTTAAAATTTTAATCTGAACTATTAACATTTTCTCCATTGTTCTAATAATTCTAGAAAGAAACAAAGCAATATGTCAAGTCCTAATTTGTAGCAGTTGATTTCTGAGATATAAATGCTAGACTGGAGCTGGTGTGGACTGGAGCTGGTGTGGACTGGAGCTGGTGCGGACTGGAGCTGGTGCTAGTACATCCCAGGCTCTGGGAATATAGAACCCAATTTGGTTTGGATTCTAGGTGCGGTTCCTGGAGCAGCAGAACCAGGTGCTGGAGACCAAGTGGAACTTGCTACAGCAGCTGGACCTGAGCAACTGTAAGAAGAACTTAGAGCCTATTTATGAGGGTTATATCAATAATCTGCAGAGGCAGCTGGAGACCCTGTCAGGGGATAGGGTGAGACTGGACTCTGAGCTGAGGAACATGAGGGACCTCGTGGAGGACTTCAAGAAGAGGTGAGAAGATTCTTGTGGGACTGGGTGCTGGACTGAGATCAGTCCAGCAGAATTGAGACTAGCCCTGTGGGTGCTGGGGAGACAGACAGTGAGGAAAGTGTGAGACATCCTCTCCCAAAGATGCCCTCCCTTCATGCAGGTTTCAGGATTGCCAGCAACACTTAAAGGGTTTGATGCTAAGATTCTGTGGCTGGTAACTTAGGACTTATTTGCAAGGTCCCAGAATAATCTTTCTAAATGTGTCATTATTTGTGAGATGAAGGGAGGTTCCCTATCATCAAGATGGGGGAAGACCACATATGCTCACCATAATCCTCATCTTCATTCTCCTCCATGTCCCTACCCACCCTCCCAACTGAAGGTATGAAGAGGAAATCAATAAACGGACAACAGCAGAAAATGAGTTTGTGGTGCTCAAAAAGGTGAGAAGATGGAGATCCATCAGCAACTAAAGTCGGAAAAGTGGGGGATGGAGGGAAGACAGAAGGCAGCTCAGCTCTCAGACGAAGGCACTAGACCTTCTGAGGGGGTGTTACTTTTTCTCTGCTCTACTAAGTGGTAGGTGGGTTCAGGAAGGAAGGAAGACAGAGTGGTGGTATCTATTACCTGTATGTTTATTTAGCACTTTCAAAATCATGTTTCAGTGGTGACATATAAATAAAACAAAGTGTTATACAAGCATGATCTATTTTTATTGTAATTACCATGGTAAGCTTTTGATTATCTAGGACAATTTGGGGACTCTGGATGTGGATAAATTTTTTTTAAAAATTTGTTTGGTTTGGGGACGTGTTACTTGTTTTTCTGGAACATCTGGTTTACCTTTTGCATCCTGCTTATCTGAGGCAAGAGCTCAAATGAGTGTGCATTCCCTGAGCATACACTGGCCCACAGTAGTGAGAATGACTGCAAGCACATGTGTGTGCAGGGGTGGGGTGGGGGTTGGGTTGGAGAGGTGGAGGGAGGTTGGTGGTGGTGGTGGTGAGAAGAAGCTCATGTGGCTAATCCACATGCAGATAATGGAAAGATAATTGTATCTTATTTCATTCCCATTCCTTTCCTGAGAGAGGGAGTCATTTGCCCAAGGTCTAATAGTAGCCCACATACCCAGTTTGGGGCTCTTTCCATTAGACTAGATGGACATAATCGGGATTGGAAGGTTCAGTGGTGGAGAGAAAGAGAAAAGGTGTCAACACTTTCAGGGCATGAAAAAAAGCCACATCAGGGAATATCTGTCCTCTTTCTAGGATGTGGATGCTGCTTACACAAATAAGGTGGAGCTGCAGGCCAAAGTGGAATCCTTAGATGGAGAAGTAAAATTCTTTAAGTGCCTGTATGAAGGAGTAAGTACCCTTTCATTGATTCCCACTGAGCTTCCCTCTTTCCCTTTCTTTCTCTTTCCCTCCCCTCACTCTTCCCCCACCCCCTGTCTTTGTCTCTGTCTCTGCCTCTCTATGTTCCTGTCTTTCTTTTCCTTTCTCTCCCTTTTCCTCCTCTTGCCCATTCCATGAAAGGAGTGAATCTGTGTGGGCCTTCATCCAAGGACTCCCTCCAATTCCTTAAAACACTGATCTGAGTTTCAAGCAATCACTATCATGTTTCACCTCTCCCCTGGCTCCTATCACCCTCCTGATAATGCCCCTCTGCAATAATTGGAAAAGTCAGTTCCTGATTAAATTCATTATCCTCTTTTTACTTTCAAGTTGGCATTCATTCTTTCTCAGATGCCTATGAGATCATGGCACAGAGTGACCTGCCCCAGCCCATCCTAGCTAGAATCCTTGCAGTAGGCAGCATTGGAAACAAAGGCAGAGGGGACAGCCAATTGTAGAGTAAGGATGCCAGGCTCCTGTGATCTTGGAAAGTTTAAGAATCCAGGTGGTCCCTAGTGTGTACATTTGGGGGTCAAGGAACAGAGGAATGTTGATGTCATATATGTGGTTTTGGTCAATCTTGGTCAATCTGTAAGACCCAGTTGCAGACTTCCTTTGGTTTATATGTGGTCATACCAACTCTGCTCCCTTCAGCCCCCAGGGACATCTGGTAGCCCTTCTTGTCCCTAGGCTACTCTGAGGTCCCTCCCTCTTTCTACACACACACACACTCACACACACACACACACACACACACTCACACACAAACACACACCTGCCAACATAAGCATCTTCCCATTCTTGTCTTTCTTCTTGGGGGCCTGAAGAGTGGTAGTTTTCCCCTCCCCATTGACACTGAATTCTAATCAATATAGCTTCAGTAGCAGATGTTTTATGTTCAGGAATCTCTGGGGATGGTGGAGCTCCTCTTAGTTCCCTCTGTTCCTACCAGATTCCAAGACCCAGGTTGCTCTCTGTGCCCTTCAGGGTTTAGGTCCAGGGTTACCTGGACAACCTTTCGCAAACAGGTCAGAGGCTCGAGTCTCTAGGGCAATGGAGATCCCATGACTTTCATATGATTGGATTGTTTGCCCAGAAATGTCCTCTACCACACATGGTGACACATGTGAATAGCCCTCTCCCTACAAGGGCTTTTATCAGATCTGTGCTATACTGTCCTATTAGTGATCAGAATGTACAGGTTTTATCTTGCCACTCTTTCATTTAAAAACCTTCAGTTGACTCACCTTTTGGATAAACTATAAACTATTTAGTCTTAAATTTAATATGTCCACATATGACTGCAACTTTTCTCTCTGACCTGATTTCATGTTATTCTCTCCTTATACTCTATTAGCTGGACTAGACTGGTCACTGCTCCCAAATCTTGTGCTTGTCCTGCTGTCTCCTCCCTTCCCTCCCCTCTGTATTTGAAAAGGCTGCCCTTCTACTGGGAATGTTCCACTGTTATCTCTACCTTTTGAAATCTTTCTCTAAGTCCACCTCCTCAATGAAATCTTCCCTAATGTTCCCTGTTAACCACTCCATCAAATTTCCCTAGATCAATGTATCTGAATCCTATCTTTGCTTTCTTCAAAGTTTCCTCCATGAAGTCAACTGAACTTGAGTTTCTTCCTACTTCTTTCATCTTTGTAGGAGATTGCCCAGATCCAGTCACACATCAGTGACACATCTGTCATCCTTTCCATGGACAATAACCGAAACCTGGACCTGGGCAGCATCATCGATGAAGTCAGAAGCCAGTATGAGGATATTGCCATGAAGAGCAAGACTGAGGCTGAGAACTTGTATCAATCCAAGGTGAGGGAGGCTAGAGCAGCCCCACCTGGCACACGTCCCAGGGCTAGAGGGCCAATCTATTCTTTTCATGAAGCCTGTACTGAGGTTCAAAACCCACTGTGTATATGGTTCTGTTCTGGGTCGTTAGGGAATGAGATCCAGACTGGGAACACATGGTCACTGCCCTGGGAGAAATACCAATCTGATCTGGGAGGGCTGGACACACACCTAGGATACATCTCTGGGCAAAGAGAATTTGAGTGTCAAGTATAAGTGAGTGTAGGGTCAAAGGGACACAAAGGCTGAGTACAGAATTTGTTAACATTGGGTGGGGTTAGACAGGGAAAGCTTTCTGGAGGAGGTGAGTTTTGAAGCAGGTTTAGAAGGCTGCAACAGACATGGATTTTAGTCTGTCTTGTTAATTAAAATTAATTGCTGAAGTGGGGGTGCTATTTTAGCTGTTATCTGAATCTTCCCTAGTTCTCCAATCAAACCCAATTCCAGGGCTCAAGAAAGAGAGAGAGTGAGTCACTTTGATCTTAACCTCCCTAATGGTTGGTGAGTGGGAAGGCGATTCTTCAGATAACTTGGTTTCTCACTGGGAGACTACTTCCTAAACTCCCCTTGGGGTTTATCAGACTCTTTCTCAAGGGAACTACAAACTATGGAGAGACCTTATTACAATCCTTAGGAGACAGGATGGTGGGTGAAAGACTAGAGGATATGGACTGCTCCAAATCTGGGAGACAGACACAGTCAGTATTTAAAAATGAGACCTTCATTCCCACTACCTGCCCTCCATACAGAGGGTCAAAACTTTAAATCTGGAAGGAACCTTAAGTCTGGCTTCCTCATTTTACAGATGAGAAAAGTAATTCTGAGGAAGATTAAGTGGTTTGCCCAAAGTCATGAAGCCAGTAAATGTCAAAGGCAGGATTTGAACTCAAATCTTCCTGACTCTAAGCCCAGTTCTCTTATGTACTATACCACCTCATTGCCCTGAGACCCACCTAGGGAGTATGTAATTCAACACCCTTGAGTCCTTCAGTGAATTACTCATTCAATGGGGTCAGTATTGATTTTAGGCAAATTTCTGCTCCAGGGTTGCTCTCTTTTCAGAAGATATTAGGATTTAGGGATGGAATGGATTTTACATGTCATCAAGTCCAACATCCTTATTTTACATATGAGGAAACTCAGGCCCATAAAAAGCATCTTGTACAATATTACATAGACAGTAAAAAGCAAAGCTGAGATTTGAACTCAGGTCCTCTGATGTAAAATTAAAGTTTCTTGGTGTGTGCTGAGGAGGGAAGACTTATCTCAGGTCAGTTTCCTGGCAGAAAGTTGCTGAATGTCTTTCAGAGTCACCCAAAAAATAAATTTCCAATTATCTCTGACATTGTTCCCTTTGTTAACCCCTAAGATAAAGAGTTAGTTAGATTACCTCAGGTGTTGGGATATATAGTCGACAAGGAGCAGCAGGATGGTCATTGTTCACATCAAAGCTATCGGAGTCAGGATTGATTCTCTCTCTAGATCCTGGGGTTCTTAACATTGTGTGTGTGTGTGTGTGTGTGTGTGTGTGTGTGTGTGTGTCTTGGACCCTTTTTGGTTGAGTCTAGTGAAGATTATGGAGCCCCTTTCAGAGTCAAATTTTTAAATGTATCAAATAAAATACCTAGGATCACAAGGGAAATCAATTATATTGAAATCAGTTGTAAAAATATTTCAAAAACAAGTTCCTGGACCCTTACTCTAGAGGCAGCCATTCAGACAAAGTGTGGCCAGGAGGAGACATCCATCCCCACTTTGACTGACTAAAATATTCATCCTCCTCAAATAGATGAGATTACACAACACATGTAACTTGTAGCCATGAACAACGGCATCAGCGTAAGCTGTTATTATGGTTATTTCTATTATCATTGTTGGTAATAATAATGATGGCGATGAAAATACTAAGCAGACTTATACAGAAGAGGAGGAAAGTTGCCATCCCACCTGGAGGTGGAATAAAATCAAAAGATGGCGGGAAGGAACTCCATGCTCTTGGGAGGACATGGCCATTTTAAGAAGTCTGAGTCTGGAAGCATCAGAAGGATTAGGGAGGAGATAGTCTGGGGACTAGATACTTGCTACAGATCATTCACAGATGGAGAATGGAAAGTAGCCTGTATTCATCTTATGAATGTCTGAGTGTGGTGTCTGACCAAATGAAGACATACTGTTGGCATGGAATCCAGTTTATTTTAAATTATTTGTGTTATCAGAAAGGGAGCTCAAGTTTGCATAATCCCCAGATAAGATGACTGAATTTAAGGTTGGGGTAAGATCCCAGAGAGCATTGAGTTCAATTAGGATCTGAACAAAAATCTCCTCTAAAACCCTTATAAGTGGGCATCCAGTCTTTGCTTGAAGACCTACAGAGAAAGGGAGGCTGCTACCCTTCTCCTTAACCTCCAAGGCACCTCATTCCACTTTGGGATAGCTCTAATAGCTAGCAGTTAGGAAGTTTTTCTTTATGTCAAGTCAAAATTTACATCTTTTCAGTAGGAGCTGTCTCTCTGTATCTTTGTCACTCTGTTTCTGACTCTTTCTCTTTCTCTGTCTTTATCTTTCCCTCACTTTTTCTCTATTTCTTCCTCCCTCTCTCATAAACTTATCTCTCCACTACCATAATAGCTAGTGATAGCCTGAATTATAGAAGTGATAGAGCAAAGATTCCTTTCTTGATCCCCACAATTTTTTTTTAAAGCAGAGAATCCTCTCATGGATAACAGTGAGCATCATAGGGACAAAAGAATATTTTTCAGTGTCCTTATGGTCACATTAGATGAAATGGGGTAATTAGTTGAGCAGAAACTGTCTGACATAAAAATTAAAAAAAATGAACAAATGGCTTAATCATTCAACATTCACTCAGCAAACATTACATGCCTATGATGGAATGCATTGTGCTAGCTTCTGAGTAAATATAAAGAAGGTGCTCATAATGACTGAATGGGTGGTTGCCAACAGAGCCAGCCTAAAAGTGAGACATTTCCCACAGATCTCTTCCCTACCATCACAGTTTACCAGCTCAGGGGTACTCTGCCATACATTCTGGTTAGCATCAAATAACTGTTTGGGTCAGTAATACTGTTTTGGAATCCAGTTCCAGGAGTTGCAGCTGGCAGCTAGCCGGCATGGAGATGATCTCAAACACACCAAGAATGAGATCTCAGAGCTGAGCCGTCTCATCCAGAGGCTTCGCTCAGAGATTGAGAATGTGAAGAAGCAGGTGAGTGCCTCTTAATGGGATGCTGGCCCTGTCCACAGTGGGGATGACAGTGGGGAGTTGGGGTATCCTAGCACCCAGAACCTAAGTTGGGGATGAGATGGAGTCCCCACAGACATGTGGTCCTTCATTGACTCCCCAACATTATTTCTTTTCATTTCTGGTATTTAACTCATTCCCTCCACTCAGCCTATCTTTACACTCAGGCTCCCATCTCTCACATCATCCCTATTCCCTATCCTCATATCCTCAGAGCCTTCATATCTCTCATCCTCTCAACTTAACTGTACCCCTTCCTCTCCACTTATTCCCTTCAACTGACACATTCATACCTATTCTCTACGTTAATCCCAGTCTCCACCTACTTTATACATTCCTATCATCCTTCATGCTCAGCCTGGATCTCTTACATACAGCTTCCCACTCCTATCTCTGTATTCAACTTTATTCCCTTATGCTTAACCCTATGTCTCTATACTGCTTAGTCTCCTGCCCTGGCAATTATCCTTAAACTCTAGGGCAGATACAGTTGGAAAATATTTTCCACATGTCTCTGATGACCATAGTAGATATACTTGTCCTCAAACATAAGGTTTCTACATCATTTAGTAGCTACTCTCTCCCACCTATGCCCAATTAATAGAGCAGTTACATAGTAGACTCAATCTGGAACCAACTACAATGATTAGATGGTGAATGGGAGGGTAAGCTTGGGTGCCTTAAGAATTGGTGGTTTGCCTCACAGTGCTCCAACCTGGAGACAGCCATTGCAGATGCTGAGCAGAGGGGTGACTGTGCCCTGAAAGATGCCAGGGCCAAGCTAGATGAACTGGAGGGTGCCCTGCATAGCGCCAAGGAGGAGCTGGCTCGCCTGCTAAGGGACTACCAAGAGCTGATGAGTACCAAGCTTGCCCTGGACATTGAGATCGCAACCTACAGAAAGCTACTGGAGGGCGAGGAGTGCAGGTGAGGGTGGGGAATAAACATAACTGAGGATCATTTAATTTAAGTGTGGCTCATGTAAAGAGTAGTCAGTGGAACTCATGGAAAGAAAACAGTAGACTTAGCTAAAATCGAGAAGCAAGTCTAAGAGGCAGGCAATGCCTCTTCCCAAGGGCCCAGCTTCAGATACTAGTGTTCTCACTGTATGATTTTAAATGCATCAGTTAGCTCTTTAAGATCTGTGTAAAATAGGGATATTGGACTAGCTGCTCTCCACGGTTCTATTCAGCTGTAACTTTCTGTTTTCTTGATGAATTAAGAGAAGTTAGCAGATGGGTAGGGGCCTGGAGGTGTGATGGTGGAAGTGAATGAAGTCAGACAGCTGGAAAGGATGAGTGAGTCTGGCTTCCAGATTTTGTTTTATGTTTTTTATGCCTCTAGTTTTCCCATCTGGATCTTTGTTGAGTGGGTTCAATATGTCTGTCATTCTGGGATGCTGTACTATGCAAGAGAACTCAGATCTCCTCATTTCTTTCTTGCAGGATGTCTGGAGAGTACACCAACTCTGTGAGCATCTGTAAGTATCCTGAACCCTTTCATCAATTAAAATTAGTTGATAAATACTTATTGAGTGCCTGTGACAGAGGTCTTCCAATATAGTAGTAGATGCCCTGTACAGATTATTTCTTATTTATCCTATATATGGATTATTTAATCCTAGTTTGTGTGTTTTTTCCTCCATTAGATTGTGAGGTCCTTGAGAGCAGGAACTGTCTTTTGCCTTTCTATCCCCAATGCTTAGCACAGTGCCTGGCACATAGTAGGTGCTTAATAAATGCTTTTTGACTGACTAACTGAATGGCCTTTGGTGGCTCCTCTAATCTTTTGAAGCTTAATAAATGTTTGTTGACTGACCATTCATTCTTTTTTAAAAAACCTTATTTTTGTGAAACAAAAAAAGCATTTCCATAACAGTACAATAAAAAGATGATTGTACATGAAACTGCAAATCTATGACATGCAATTTGCTATTTCTTTCAAATATACAACAAAGTTATCATGTAAAATTTCTTTTTTTTCTTCCCTCCACCCTCTGCTGCCCTAGAGATGGAAACCATTACACATACACACAGACACACCCACAGACACACGCACACACATATACGTAAAACTCTTCTATACCTACTTCTATCTATCAGTTCATTCTCTGGATTCAAATAGCATCTTTCTTCATATGTCCTTTATAGTTAACTTGGGTATATAAATAGACAAAATAACTTATTCACTGAAAGACGTTCTTAAAACAATATTGCTGTTACTGTACATAACATTCTCTTGGTTCTGCTCATTTTGCTCTTCATTATTTTGTGCAAGTTTTTCCGTGTTTTTCTAAAATCATCGAGCTCATCATTTCTTATAGCACAGTAGTATTCCATCATTCTTATATACCACATCTTGTTCAGCCATTCCCCAATCGATGGGCATCACTGCAATTTCCAGTTCTTTTCCACTACAAAGAACTCCTATGAACATTTTAGAACATATAGGTTCTTATCCTTTTCCCCTAATCATTTTTGGAAATACATCAAGTAGTGGTATTACTGGGTCAAAGGGTACAGCTAGTTTAATAACTCTTTGGGCATAATTCCAGATGGCCTTCCAAAATGATTGAATAATTTTATAATTCCACCAACAATGTATTAATGTCCCAATTTTTCCATATCCTCTCCAACATTTATCACTTTCCCCTTCTATCCTTTTAGCCAATCTGGTAGGTGTAAAATTATATCTCAAAGTTGTTTTAATTTGCATTTCTCTAGTCAGTAACGATTTAGAGCATTTTTATATGCTCATAAATTGTTTTGAGTTCTTCATTGGAAAACTGCCTGTTTATGTCCCTTGACCATTTATCAATTGGGGAATGACTCATATTCTTATAGATTTGACAAAGTTCTTTATATATTTTAGATATGAGACCTTTATCTGATAAACTGTCTATAAAATTCCTTCCTCTCGCAATTTTCTGCTTTACTTCTAATCTTGGCTATATTTGTTTTGTTTGTACAAAAACTTTTTTTCTTTTTAAAAATTTTGTTTTTAGTTGTTGGAATAAAACAAGCATTTCCATGACATACCACAATAAAAAAGATGACTGTACATGAAACTGCTAATCTACTATGCACAACTCACTATGCCTTTCAAATAACAACAGAATTATTATGTTAAATTTCTTTTTATTCTTCCCTCCTCTCCTCCACTCCTGCCTTAGAGATGACTACTCTTAGACACAGATAGACAATTTATTCTTGCTGCAGAAGGTTGTATACCTTTGCCTTCTCTGTTGTATTCTGAGTGGGTGACTGCTTTCTTCCTCATTCCTTTACAGGATTTTACTGTCAGTCCACTAAGATTTAGTAAGAACCTACTTTGCCCCAGGCATTGTGCTAAGCACATGGGATAAGAAGAAAGGCCAAAGATCGTCCCATTCTCTAGGGGAGGAGTTGTCTAGTTCCTCCTCCCAAGAGAAAATTCTCTAAGCCAAGCCTCCATTAACATAATGAATTTGACAGGTGTATTGGAGGGGCACAGAAAAAGCAGTGAGCCAAGGTAAGGCAGAGTAACAGCACGAAGTTATATGTACATAGCACCTGGCCTCTGTTTAAAATTCTCTCTGAGAACCCATCCCTGGAGAGCTTCTGCAGTCTAATGGGAAAGATGACATGCAGAGAAAAGCTTGCTTTCTTAGATAGTGCCTCTCATTCAAACACTCCACTCCCACACTCTCTCCTGGCAATCACGAGATTCCAGAAAAATGAATTCTCTCCTCCTCCCCCCCTCACCCCCCAATCAGACAACAACCAAACAACAACAGAAACCTTAGGAAGCCCAGACCAACCTTCAATCCTTATGGATTGTCCTCAGAACAATTTTTACTATTAGTGGATCTATCTTCTGTCTCTTTTTCATCTAGAGGTTCAGCTGGTCCCCAAGTGAGGTTTGCACTGGCTTTCCCCCCAAATTTATTTGACTTAATTAAGCCAATCAGCGGCAGGAAAAAACCTTAGAGCATAAGATTTAGGGCTCATCTGATCCTCCCATTTTATAGGTGAGAAAGCTGAGGCCTAGAGAGGAGAAGTGATTTACCCAACTCAGAAAAAGAATAGCCTAGCTGCAATTCAAAGGCGGGTCTTTTGATACCTTCTCAAGATTTCTTGTCACAAGGCCACATCTGCATATTCCAATGTATCGATCTGTTTTATTTGACTTTATTTACCTGTTTGTTAAAAGAAAAGGCTGGGGGAGGGGTGTTAGTGTATAAGTGATAGGCAAAAAATTCCATCAATAAACATTTTATAAGATCCACAGAATTAAACAAAAAAATAGAGAAAGGAACATGAATAGAGAGATTTAATTTCTGCCTTGTTAAATTTAGCATATATGAATATTTGTATTCTAAAAAGCTAACAAAAGTTTATAGTTTCTCTTTCCTTCTCTGTGCTGAAATATTTCTTCATAGTTATTATATTCTGAATTTAAAAAATATCAGAATATCCTTCAAAGCTTAATTTTTTGCTGATTTTTAGATTATCAAATACACTGTAAAAATGTATTATTTGGGAGGTTTTACACTTGGCTGGTCTCATTTGCTTGAAGCATCAACAGTTGTCTGGTTAGGGGTAGTTCCTTTGGAAGCCTTCCTGGTTATAAAGTGTCTCCCTGCATTGCTAACCTAAATCCTTGCTACTATCCTGATTTCATTTTTATACAATATCTTCCTGGCTTCTCCAGAGCATGGTCTAACCATCTTTTCTTCCTTTCTTTCTAGCTGTGATCAGCAGCACCATGGCTGGAAATGCCAACTCAGGGACTGGATTTGGGCTTAGTGGTGCCAGCTCCTATGGCTTCCGCCCCAGCTCAGTCAGTGGTGGCTACGGAACCCTTGGTGGAGGATGTGTTGTTGGCACTGGGGTCTGCAGCCCAAGGGGGGAATCCAAGACCCAACTGGGCAGTGCCAATGAATGCAAGGACGCCCTTGGGAAGGTGTCTTTGGCTCTGAGCTCACCCACCAAGAAAATGACAAGATAAACAGCCTAGAGCCAGGCTGGCTTTGGATGCTTTGAGGTTCTGTTCTCTGTGGGTCTCTCTTGCCCTCATGCACCTACCTGAAGGAGATGGATGTTTCTCCTAATTTCCTCTTAATTTACTTCTCCAAGAAGTTTCTCTCCTTTTTAGAATGTTCTCCTTCCTTTTCTTTGCCACTGAAACCTTCTCCATCTCTGGGCTCTCTACCTTACTCTTTCTTGCTAGAAAACCACAGACTTTTAGGACTTGTCTGCCCCCCTGTCTCTACCCAGAATAGCCCTGCTAGCACCCACTCCTGAAAGAAATGCTTCCATGTTTATGACCTCTCTAGAGAAGAAGACTCCACAGCCTGGGGCTTTAGAGAAAACTTTCATCAAGTGTCTCCTATGGGCAAAGATGTGAGCTTTTCTTTTCCTTTTGTGTTTGGCCAGGTTGGGTGGAAGGGGAAATTCTTTTTTTCCAGAGTGAGATGAAATCCCTGATTGAAGGAGGTGGTTCCAGGAAGGTGTGCTGACAGCAAAGTCTTTGAATGCAGAGAGGAAGAGGGCTCAGCTGTCAACTGCAGTCCCTTTCCCAGCTGAGACTGCTACAGGAAATGCGAGGGGCAGCTCAGAATGGCGGCAGACAGTTCTAGTGGATGGCTTTTCTTGGAGGGGATTGCAGACAAACGACCATATGCAATTGTACATGTGACTTCATGGTGTTCTCTCTCCTTGCTGCCTGGCCTCTCTGTTCACTATTTTTTTTTTCCCTGTGCCCCTTCAATAAACTCGACAAATTCACTGTGTTATCCGAAACTTTGCCTGGAGGGTTTATCTATTGGGACAAATTGGATGCGTCCCTCCTGGGGGAGGCTTAATGTTGTAGGCTTACGCCTCCTCCAGCATCACCAGAAAACAATCCAAAAGGCAGGTTTAGTCCCTGATTATACTCAAATAATATTAGAGCCGGAAAAGACCTTAGAATTATCAAGTCCAACTGCCTCATTTTATATGAATCACATCTAGATTTAGGGAAGTGACTCAGTAGTACATGTAGCTTGTTTTAGGTAGAGGAATGAGACACTAGGGGAAACAGCCTGATGCAGTAGAAAGCTCCCTAGATTTGGAGTCAGAGGACTTGGGTTCAAATGCTGACTATCCCTTACTACCTGTGTGATTTTGGGCAAGTTTCTTAATGTGTCTGGGCTGCGGTCACCTCCTGTATAAAATGAGGGTATTGGGTTAGAATCTAGGGTTTCTCAAGCTTTTCCATAGTGGCAGAACCCTTCAGTTTAGCCCTTATAGGAAAATTCTCTAAAATTATTATCACTTTAATCCCTATTAACAAAAGACTTAAAGTTCATTAAAAAAAAAAAACAACTAAACTTGGGGAGTTTCAGGATTTCTCGGTTTGAGAAACTGTGGGTTGGGCCACTTCCGAGGTTCCTTCCAGCTCTCAATCGATCATCCGAAGCAGCAGGGGTAGAATTCAGAGTGTGACATAGAGGTCGGACGCCAGGTTTGTCAGGACGTATCGGGAAAACACGATTTCAAATCTCCTCTCAGACCCTGGTTGTGCAGCTGTCAGGAAGATGCTTGATGTCTCTGAGCTTCGGCTTCTGCGTCTATAAAACAGGAATAATAAAACGACACCTATCTAACAGGCTTGCTGCATCAAATCACATGACATATTGAAAGCTCTGAGCTGTTATTCTAGTCCTTCTGATTCAACCGCATTATAGATTTGTAACTGGAATGGGTCCTTAGGGATGATCTCATCCAACCCTTTCATGTTACAGATGAGGACACTGAGGCCCAGAAATGGAACCCAGTGTTTTTGCCATTAGACCACCCAGAGGTGCGCTAGTAAAATGTTTAACAACTGAATCTCGGGAAAAAAGGTCCGCACAACACACCTTTCAGTTCAATCCGCGATATTAACATTTTCTCCTTCCTTTTCTCAAGTCTAGGCAAACAACAAAATAATAAATAAGTGCTGATTCATAGACCATTTGTCAATGTCTAAGGTCTGAATGCTCACAATGAAAATTTAACAATTTGTTTCCAGCATACCACTGTATCCATGGAAGGACCCACCTACTTTAGCCCATTCATCTGATTTGATAAGAAAGCTGATTCACAAATCAGAATCTTAGAGCTTAAAGAATGTTAGAGGTCATCTAGTTTAACACAAAGAGATCCAATAACTAGAGTTCATTCATACACTAATTGGAGATAAAGCCAGGATTAGGATGGAGGTCTCCTGCCTCCTAAATTCAGTCCGATTGTCACTACATCATGAAATTCTTTTTCCTCTTTGTTCCCTGACTCCTTTCCTGGATTGCCACATGAAAAGTACCACCCTGGATCCTGGTCTGGGAGAGGGGTGACACCATTCCTGCCCTCAGGGAGCTCCCAGGCTGAGACAAGGGGAAATGATATACACACCCAAGATGAGAATTACTAGGTTCACTACAAAGTCTAAAACCCTGTTCCAAAATGATGGAGGATGGGAGATATAGCAGACCCACTATCCCTTGCCCCTCTGGTGTGCTCTGTACACAAGTGATGGGGCACCAGATAGACAACTTTAATCGTGAGTGCCAGAGGTCTAGCAAGACAGAATGGGTTGGGGGACAGGATTAGGCGGTTGGGCCACAGTTAATACCGTTCCTCCAGTAAAAAGTATCAAAGACCTCAGGTATGGAGCCTACTGTCTTTTGGGAGAGTTCCTACCTGGACTTGAGGGAAGAGACACTCACTACCTCCACTGACTGACATTCTGATGACTCCTTCAACCACAAAACTGCCACCACAACCTGATCCATGGGTCATCTTGTTTACCTCTCTGCTTAATCTCCAAATGGTACTCAGTCTTCTGCTCTAAAGAACTCTCCTCTGGGAGCTGCAGCTCAGTGTTGATTGCAGACCAGAGGGTGGCCTAGGGGTATAATAAACCTTAGTTCATGACTTAGCAGTTGGGGTGATCTAGGCTGGGATGCTGATGAAAGCTATCCTCCAGGCCTCTCGCCTCTCCCCTCTCCCCTCACCCCTTTGATCCTCCTACTCTGGTACTTCATTTTCACCTCTGGTCCTCGTCACTTTTAAATAAATAGATTCTGGGAGAAGACAGGTCACTGACTCATTCATCCTCTCTCAAAAATATGTTGAAAACTTATCTATCCCCCTGTCCCTGGACAGAACTACTAATATCCCAGAGAAATGGAGCATCTTTATTGTTTTTAAATGTTTAAAATGTTTAAAAGTTCCTTCTATTGAGTTCTTCCTTAGTCTAACCTAATCTTGTAACTGAGATCCCTTCTATGTGTTTCTGTTCTCAGATGTAAAACATGCTTAAAGTGAGGGGAAAGATGCCAAATAAGAGTCTGGAAATAGAGTGGAGTTAGTTAATAAAAGTGCATATTTACATAGCACTTAAAATTCAGAAAACTCTTCATATTGACCCTCTAAGGCAAGTACTGAAAATATAATTATTCCCATTTATAATTATTCCCAACTGAAGTACAGAAGTGACTTGTCCATGGTCACACAAGTCATCGGTGTCAGAATTGGGATTCAGACCCAGGTCTACAGATTTCTCCAGAATTCTTTTTACTACTCAACATCACTATTTAAGCACTGCAAAGGACTGAGACACTCTCTTCCCAGTAGCCTATCAGGGTCATATAAGTTTCACACACACACACACACCTCAGAGATAGATATACAGATTCCCTGACTCTCCAAGGAATTAGATACATAGATACCCCTGAAGAGGGACAGATATATGGACCATTTCTCCCAAAGAAAGTAAACACATAGAGGAAGGCTGGTTACAAAGAACCCTGGAAGAAAGATTTAGACAAAGATACTCTAAGGGGACAGAATGTACAGAGACCCTTATAGACTGTCTCCTCCAAAGGTTCTGAATACATAGACTCTCCTGATAGGAGCATAGACATTGAAATATCCCTCCTCTCCTGAGAGACAGGAGGCAGGGAACTACCTTAGGGATTGACTAATAAACCCCAAAGAAGCACCAGATACCTGTCCCAAAGAGGAACCAGTGATACAGAACAGTCTTGGTGGGTCTGGACAACAGATATCTCCCCACCCCCCAACCTATCATGGATTGGACACACTGATCATCCCTTCAGAATGGCAGTTTACATGGCTCTTTCAGAAGGGTTGGGTACACAGATTTCCCCCAGGTCTTTTCTAGGAGGCTGCTCACACATATCCCCCAGAAGAATGAGGCACAAAATCTTCCCTTTCAAGTCAGCGCTAGACTGATTAATCTTCTCTTAACCTTGGTGCCTCCCTTGCTTATCAAGATTCTAACAACTTCATTCCCTGGGAGGTAAACAACTTTGGTTTTGATTACACAGGGCCCTTGGCTCTGATACCCAGGGCACCATTTGACTCCCCAGAAGGGCCTAGCAGAGCCAAGACCACAGAGACATACCAGGCAGTATGGGAAGAGGCCATGGAGATATCAACTCACGGGAGGGCCCATAGAGATCACCTCATCCAATCTCTTTTTTATTTTGATTGATGATGAGAACAAAGTTAGAGAGGAGAAGTGATTTTTCCCAAGGCCGTATTGAGATTGACAGAGCTGGGATTTGAAAATATATTTACTGACTTGTAGTCTAGTGATCTTTCCATTACAGCCTGCTGCCTCTCACTAAGAATTTCTAAGTTGGAAGAGACCTCTGATGTCATTTAGTCTAACTCCTGCCTAATACAGGAATCTCTTCCCTAACATCCTGGATTTCAGTGGTTGTCCAGACTGCTAGTCATCATGGGAAATCAATACTTTGAGAGGAAGTCCATTCAACTTTCAGATGGCCTTAATTATTAGAAAATTTTTACATTAAGTCCAAATCAAAGACCCGTCAGTCTTTGATCCTAATTCTTTCTCCTCCAGCCAAGCAGAATGATCTAACAATTCAATTTAAAATATATTTATTAAGTGCCTACTGTGTGCAAGGGCTCCTACTAGATGCTGGAAATATAAAGCCTGAAATAAAACAGTTCTTACCCTCAAAAAGTTTATATTAAGATAAATCTAATTCCCCTTCCATATGACAGCTCTTTGAAGATTTGAAGAGTAATATGTCTTCTCTACCTCTCCACCTCCCCAATTAACTCATTGGAGTTGGAAAGGACCTCAACATTATCTAGTCTAGCCCATCCAGGAAGGAATCTGTATGCTAACATATCCACCAAGTGATGGTCCAGCCTCAGCTTGAAGACCTCCAAGAAGGGGGAACTTGCTTCCTCTCTAGGCAGCCTGCTCCATTTTTGGATAGGTCTAACTAATGGTAAATTCTTCCCCACCCCCTGCCCCCGACATTGTGTCTTCATTTGCCTCTGTAAAACTTCTACCCATTGCTCCTGGTTCTGTTCTCTGGGGCAAAATAGAATAATCCTGGTCCTTTGTCCATATGACAACCCTGCTAAGGCTTGACCATAGCTACAGCTTTCCCCTCCTTGAAGCTCCTCTTCTCTAGGAGAAGCATCCTTGTCTATTTCTACCAATCCTGATACAGCATGGTTTTGAGCCCTCTCCCTATCCTCTTTTAGAGTGGCTCCAGATTCTCATGTGTCAGGAAGTCATTCAGCATCTCATGTATCAGGAAGCCTTTCAGCATCTCCCCACTCTTCCTGTGATGTCCTGTCTCTTGCTTCCTCTCCCATCTCTACATGCAGGTTCTTGAGCTGGCCGAGGGAAGGCCAGAAGTGGATGTTGGGGGAAGTGACATGAGCCTTGCCCTTGGGGACCTTCCAAGAGAGAGGGGACATGAAGTAACACAAAGAAAGACTAGAGCATTTGAACATAGTCCAAATTGTACACCAAACAGTGGAAGAGATTTAATCTGAGACAGAGCTCTTTTTGGAGAGGACATCTTTAAGCAGGGACTCACTAGGCCTCCTATTTATTAATTTTTAAAATTTACTTTTTAATGAACAAAACTGTCTTCTCTTCCTCCTCCACTGGAAGATAAAAACCAAAACCCTTGTATCAAATAAAGTGTTCAACAGATGAGGACCATCTACTCTTTATCTCTAAAGAGAATCTCTAGAATAACAGGCTTGTTATAGCCAGAGGAAGCTCAGTTACACACAGAGAAGAACTTCCCAATTGTAATGGGAGTGGAATAGAAGAATGGGCTCTCAATTCAGGTGCAGGACAGCCTTCCTTTTTGTCGTAATTCTGCCTTTGCCTGACTCTAATGCTTTGCCTCAAGGTGCAAAATGGAGTCATTACAGGCTGACAGTCCTATCAGGTCCTAGATCCAAGATTAGGGATGTCTAGATAGTCCCAAGTCCTGAATCATAGTCTTTGAGACTGAAAAAGACCTTGAGGGATCATCACAGTCAATCTCCTGCCTCCAGGGACAGCCTCTGATCTCTTTCATTTGTAGAACTATTTGGGGAAGGACATTTCCCAACTCAGGAGCTCATAACTTGGGGTGCACAGACCTCCAAGGTGCCCACGAATAGATTTCAGGAGGAGGGGATTAAGTTACACCTTTAGCTTCACTAATCTCTAATTGAAATTAAGCATTTCCTTCAAATGTTAAATAAAAATATTCATCTGAGGAGGGGTCCAAGGCTCTTCCAGACAGCCAGAAAGGTCTATGGTACAAAAAAAGATTAAGAATCCCTGACCTGACTTGTCTCTGGTGACATTTTTACACAAGCCATTTTTACTTAGGACAACTTCTCTTTTGAAATTGACCATTTTCCTCCTTCTCTTGCTTTTCTTTTGCTCCCCTTCCAGCTAGTTTCCTTTCTTCTGCATCAGGTAATTATGATGTCTTTGACCAGTTGTCTTAGGACTGTATTTTTAAAAAAATTTTCTCTGTCCTGGGTATGTATCACATTTCCCCTTTTAGACTCTGAGTTCCCCAAGGAAGGACCCATGTAACTTCCTTACCTTAGTTCATTCCTCAGCAGCCAACACAGGAACCATACAGGGAATAGGAAGGGAAGAGTTTTGGTCAATATCTGTGGTCAGTGGAAGGTAAGAAGGACATTTCCCTAAATGGTTCACAATACTACTCATTCCACTTCTGACCCAGAATTGGCCCCAATATCAACCCAACCCACAGTCCCAAATCACTGAGGGGGCGAGACAATCTGGGAGCCTACTTTAGAGATCCAGGAGTTGATAACCCCAGTAATTGGAGGGCAACATGAATAGATAACCTCAAATTATTATAATGCAACATGTAAGCAAAGCAATTTCTGTGTCCTGGGTCATTTTATAGGGGATTCATCAGAGTCGGGGTGGAAGAGACAAAAATCTGTGAGGTGGGGTGACAGATAATTTACAAAATGGAGAACCAAAGAGGTAATTTACAAGGTGGTCCAGGGTGACCTAAAAGATATTCCTGACCCATAAATTAAGCTGACTCCATTGTCTTCTACCCCAGCAGTGCAGGCTATATAAGAGGAGAGCCTATCAAGGTAGATCAGCTGAGCTCCACCTCTTGGTCCCATTTCTTTGTCTCCTTGCTTTGCATCTGCTTCCGTCTTTGCCCGGCTGCCATGAGTCGCCAGTTCAATCACTACCCCAGTGGGGACCGCATTGGCTTCAGCGGTTGCTCAGCTATCATTTCCAGTCGGCTCAGCAGCAGTGCAACCTCCTTCCGAGGTGGGGTGAAGGGAGTAGGGGCGGCGGCCTTTGGTAGCAAGAGTCTTTACAGCCTGTGTGGCAACCGTCGCATTTCTATCAGTGCCACAACAGGGGCATCCCGGACTGGGAGTTATGCCCTGGGGCATGGGGCTGGTTTTGGGGGAGGCAGGGTAAGCGGGTTTGTGGGAACAATTTTTGGAAATGCCGGGCTGGGGCCTGCGTGCCCATCGATCTGTCCACCCGGAGGCATCCCCCAGGTGACCATCAACAAAAGCCTCCTGGCCCCGCTCAACTTGGAACTGGATCCTGAAATCCAGAAAGTAAGGACCCAGGAACGCGAGCAGATCAAGGCACTGAACAACAAGTTTGCCTCTTTCATCGACAAGGTGGGTTGATCTGTCTTCTTTGTATTGTCTTGAAAATCCCTCCTTCTTTCCTTAGGCAGAGCCCCATATAAGCACTGGTGGGAATTGGCGGGGGCGATTCAGAAAGAGGAGCAACCTCTATTTCTGCCCTGGGGGGGGGGTGGGGCTTTCATCTAACGAGAGACTAAAAGATTTAGAACTGGAAGGACTCTAGACATCTTACAATTCAACTTCCTCATGAGGAACCTGAGACTCAGCAAAAGAGAAGTGACTTATCTGGAATCAAGTAGCAGAGCTGGGATTGGAGCTAGTCAGTCAGTTAATAAACATTTATTAAGCACCTACCATGCACCAGGCACTGTGCTAAGCACTGGGGTACAAAGAAAGGTAAAAGATGGCTCTTGAGGGGCTCACAGTTTAATGAGAAAGACAACATGCAAATGATGATGCACGAGCAGGTTGTATAAATGATAAGTTGGAGATAAGCAATGGAATGTGGTGGTTCTCAAACTTTTTGATCTCAGGACCCCTTTACATTCCTAAAAATTGCTGAAACTTCTCCCCTTCCCCATACACGAAGAGCTTTAGTTTATGTGGGTTATATCTACCAGTATTTGCTAAATTAAAAATTCAAATGTATGAAAAGTTTTGACCTCACAGACTCTTTTATTTGTTTATTTATTTTTAGTTTTCAACATTCACTTCCATAAGATTTAAATTTTCTCCCCCTCCCTTCCCTCCTCCCTCCCCAAGACAGGCTGCAATCTGATATAGACTCTCTATATACATTCTTATTCAACATATTTTCGCATTAGTCATGTTGTATAGAAGAATTATAATGAATGGGAGAAACCATGAGAAAGAAACAAAACAAAACAAAAAAAAAGAAAATAGCCTGCTTCACTCTGCATCCAGACTCCACAGTTCTTTCTCTGGATGTGGATGGCATTTTCCATCATGAGTCCTTTGGAATTATTTTAGGTCCTTGCATTACCAAGAAGAGCTAAATCTATCAAAATCAGTCATTGCAGACTATGGCTGTTACTGTGTACAATGTTCTCCTGGTTCCTCACAGACCTTTTTAAAAAATTTCAGGACTTTTAGGGGTCCTTGGACCACACCTTGAAAACTGTTGCTTTAAATGATGTCCAATGCTAATATGGAAATGTTTCACATGACTGCACATGTATAACCTTATGTCTGATTGCTTGTGGTTTCAGGGAGAAAAGAGGGGCAGGAGAGAATTTAGAATTCAAAACTGTAAAAAAATGTTAAAAATTCTTTTAACACATAATTAGGGAAAAATAAAATATATTAAATAACTGAAAAAAATGTTCAGTGAAAAAAAATGATGCTCAATAAATCCAGGATACCTAAACACACACAAAAATAGAGATAGAAAGCTATACGTAGCTCTAGAAATCAGAACTGGGAGAATGGAGAGGAATTTGGTGGGGACATTGAAGCATTGTAAGGGAATTAATCTAGGAAGGTTTCCTAGTTGGAGGTAAGGTAGGAGGAGAGTATAGTGCAGGGTTACTTTGGCTTGGAAGACAAGACAGGTAAGGGAGGCTGGCCCATGTGAAGTCTCAAAAGTGGGAGAGAGGAATTTTGAGAATAGAGCAGAGGGCAGATTTTTCTGGCTAGAGACTGAACTGTGGAGTCACAGAAAAATTGGGGAATGAAATAGGAGAATAGCAGAAGGGAGAGTTAATGGAATTTGAGAAGGACTATAGAGGCAGAGGAAAGGCTGAGAAAATAGCCCTTGTAATTAATCTCCTTAAAGGCAGCGACTGAATTTTTCTATCCTCTTTACATTCTTAAAACAATTTATTTAAAACAATATTCTTTTCAATGAATAAGCATTTATTTATTTTTACATCTCCTGTCCTCCTCCCCACTGAGGAAAAAAGAAATAAAAGATCAAGACAACAAATATAAACAAATTCCCACACTGGCCACATCCAAAGCTGTCTAATTCTGCATGTTGAGTCCATCATCTCTGTCAGTGGGTAGCATGCTTCCGCATCGCACCTCCATAGAGAAGGAAACCACTCACCTTCTGAATCCCATTCCCCTATTTCCTCTAGGTTTACTGCATGATTTCTTTTGGATCAGGTTTTTTCTCCTTGATGACCTCAATAACCATAGCCAGTCTCTAATTAGCAATGGCCATGGTCTTTACCACTTGACTTCCTTCCTAACCTAGAAGAAGTGAAGGAAGGCTATAGTGTTCTCAGAGCTAGAAAATACCTCAGTCAACTAACTCAAGTTTGGGGTTCTAATTGTCAACTGCATGGGGTTCTAGGTGCGTTTTCTGGAGCAACAAAACCAGGTGCTGGAGACCAAGTGGAACCTACTGCAGCAACTGGACCTGAACAATTGCAAGAGGAATCTAGAGCCCATTTATGAAGGCTACATCAGCACTCTTCGTAGGCAGGTGGAGACACTGTCAGGGGATAGGGTGAGACTGGACTCCGAGCTGAGGAACATGCAGGATTTGGTGGAGGATTTCAAGAAGAGGTAAGGATAGCAAGTTATACGTAATCAGTTTTCAGTTTCATGTGCAATCATCTTTTTTTATTCAACTATGTTATGGAAATGCTAGTTTCATTTTATAAATTAAAAACAAAATAAATAAAACTTAAAAAAAGAAGAGGTAAGCAGAGGAGGTGGCAGATATGTATTTTATTGGTGGAAAATAACAATTTCAGCTCTTTGCCCACAATTAAAGATTTCATGCTAATATTAATCCTTTGTTGACACTACCATTATTTCTTTCCTTCCTTTCTCCAGTCTCTTCAGTCTTTCAGGAATGTGTGAATCAGATAGACTCAAAGGGAGGAGAGAGGGAGGGAGGAAGAGACAAGAGAGGGAGGGAGAGAGGGAGAGAGAGCACGCAGTTTTGCACAGACTACTAACTTTTTTGGGGGGCTATTGTTTTGATAAATGATATTGTTTGTTCCTAGAGCAAAGATGACAGTAGAGTAGGTCTAGATTTGGAACCTGGAGGATTTTCTGGCTCCTTGTGTATTAGAATTTCTTGGACAGTTTTCTCATATGCCTCCCTACAATTTCTGCATTAAGACAAAAATTCATTCCTAGCAGAACTCTTTTTGGATAAACCCGCTATTTATAGTATAATGAGTAGAGAGCCCAGCATCAAAACCAGGAAGACATGCTCAAATTGTGCCTGGGACACATAGAAACTGTGTGACTGGCCCTGGGCAAGTCACTTAACCGACAAGGCTACAGGTTGCAGACCAACCTGCATCGGCAGGGGTTTCCTCACTGAGGAGTTCTCTATGCCAATGAAATTAAAAGTGCAGCCCCTACTATTGTCTGTACTTTTGGTCCCCACCATACGTGTGGAGAATTGAGAGGCATCTTAATTTGGAAGTGGGCTGTTTCTCCCATTAAGCTGAACCAGGAATCAGAAGGCCAGTTTTCGGGATGCCATGCCCCTAGGCATAGCTTCCAAAGCCCAGGACTTCTAGGAATTGGAGGCTTCTGAGATTATAGGTAATTTATAGGCAATAAAAGAAAACCTCCTCCATTCAGTGCCATCTTGTACTTTCCCGTTTGAGTGATTTCTAAGTGCACAGCTGGCTTTTCCCAGAACTGGACATAGAAACAAAGGGAGGAAGGAGACTTGTTCCCTAAACTTAGGGAGTAGAAGTCTTATTGTTTGTATGATTGGTTTCAGTGGGTAAGTGGGAGAAATGGGGCATATACTAAGACTTGAAGGTGATTATAAACAATATATAAAGCCATGTGAAGGAACAGAGGGCAAGCTGATCACCCCAGTGGGGAGGGGATGTGGAGGAAAAAAGGCAATCAGAGTTGTGTAGTTTTGAGAGAGGGTATATTTTAGTAATTGATTCAGACTACTGAAGCTGAAGCTTAAATACTTTGGCCACATAACGAGAAGATGAGACTCATTGGAAAAGACCCTGATGTGGGGAAAGATTAAAGGCAAAAGGAGAAGGGGACAACAGAGGATGAGATGGATAGATAGATAGCATCATGGAAGCAACAAACGTGAGCTTGGACAGAGTTGAGGAGATTGTGGAGGACAAGAGCTCATGGGGTCATGAAGAATCAGACACAACTGAACAAATAAGCAACAACAACCAAAAATATTTAGTAGAAAGTTCTGTGCTATGAAGTCAGTAGAGACCTGGATTTGAGTGTCAGTGGTCCCATTTAATACTTGTGACCATGGACAGTCTCATCATGTGCCTCCCTACAATTTCTGCATCAAGACCAAAATTCATTCCTAGTAGAGCTCTTTTTGGATAAACCCACTCTTTAGTATAATGAGTAAAGAGCCCACTTTATTTCTCTAAATCTCAGTTTCCTCATCTATAAAATGGGGATGATAATACCTGTCTTGCACACTTTGCACACACATATGGTGAGGTAAAAATTTTTGTAACCTATTAACCACTACGTAAATATAGTCATTATTTTGAACAAAATTTGGAAGGAGTAGAGGAACTTTCACTGGAGAAGACTGTATGTGCATCACGGAGGTAAAGCCTCCTTCATTCCCACTGGACATGAACTCCAGTGTTGTTAAAGTTTAGAGCCTCCCTGCCTGCCTGGGTGTCTTTATTTTCTTAATGAATCTCATTTGCAGTCCCTCCTCTTTATTCCCATGTAGGTATGAGGTGGAGATTAATAAACGAACAGCGGCTGAGAATGAGTTTGTGGTGCTGAAGAAGGTGAGATGGCCACTGCTGGGGGTGGAAGAGGGGAAGCAAAGCAAAGGTAGTCATGAGTGGGCCCAAAGAGCTCACTGACCACTGGCATCTTCGTTCCAGGCAAGCAGGAAAATCTGGTGGTTTTGTGGGAGGAGACAGCAAGCACTGACATGGTGCTTTGAGGTTCTAGAAGTTCTTTGATCCTCACAACAACTTGGGGAAGTGACTACTATTATCATTATTCCTAATTTCCAGAAGGGGAAATAGGTCGAGAGAGTGTGAGTCACTTGCCCAGGGTCACACAGTGAGTGAGCAGCTGAGAAAGGATCTGAGTCATTTTATCCCTTGGGCCCTGATCAGTATTTCTTAATGTCCATTAAGGTCATTACTCCCAAGTAGTTTGTCTTGAGTTTATTGACTTGAGTTAAGTCGATTCAAGAGGCATTTCTTAATCACGTCTCAGACTTCAAGCTAAGTTCTGGTAATACAAATATAAGCAGAAAGATAATCCCTGCCCTCAAAGGGCTTACATTCTAGTGTGTGTGTGTGTGTGTGTGTGTGTGTGTGTGTGTGTGTGTGAGAAGACAACACATAAAAGGGAGGTGGAAAGAATACATGAAGTGCCTAGAAGCATCATAGACAAAGTGTAGGAGAGTAAGGAGTACAGCCTGTAGAAGAATGAAGACATAGTTGATCTGGGCATCCTCCTTAAAATGGAGATTCTGAGAGGAAGCAGCCAATCAGAAGATGACGTCAGTGGAGTGGAGAATATTTCCAATGAGGGAAGTCTAGGAGTGGAGTGATCTTTGTATATAGCATGATGGAGAAAGTTGGAATGTGGCCTGGAAAAGGATAAATTCTTGACATGTTGTTTGGAAGAAATCAAGATAAAAATTCATTGGTTTAAAATTCAGATGTTTGATTAACCATATGCATTGGGCACACCTGCATCTTGTGCAGGCATGTAGTTCTCTGAACTCCTGGGTCTCTTCCCATTAAGGATGGAAAAGGTGAAGTGAAAGTACAGAGCTATCCTGTTGGCAGAAGTGCTAAGTTTGGGAGGCAGACATCATTACCATGTGATGTTGAAGTTATGGCCCCAGCAGGACACCTCCCCTGTGTCCTGGAGCAGTTGGATCAGGGGTAAGGGGGTGAACGTGAAGGAAGAGGTCATACCTCCCTGGGGTATTGTTTCTACAGGATGTGGATGCAGCCTACATGAACAAAATAGAGCTCCAGGCTAAGGTGGAAGCCGCAGCTGATGAGATCAAATTCCTTAAGTGCCTACATGAAGGGGTAAGCATCATCTCCCATCCTCTCCCTCGCACAAGTAACACATGCAGACTGGTGGTCTCACAGACGCCATCTGTCTCCTTGCCCAAGATCTAGAGAACTGGGTTTGGGTGAGGGGGCCAGGAAGCAGATGCTATGCTGAAGGAGTTAGTCGGAAGGAGTGAGGAGGAAGATAGGCTGGTAAGTGTAGTTACTTATTTGCAAGGGTTGGGTGAGGGGGCCAGGAAGCAGATGCTATGCTGAAGGAGTTAGTCGGAAGGAGTGAGGAGGAAGATAGGCTGGTAAGTGTAGTTACTTATTTGCAAGGGTTGGGTGAGGGGGCCAGGAAGCAGATGCTATGCTGAAGGAGTTAGTCGGAAGGAGTGAGGAGGAAGATAGGCTGGTAAGTGTAGTTACTTATTTGCAAGGTTTTTGTTAAGGAACACAATTCACCTCAAGAGCAGAAATGTTAAGAATACTCCCAGATATACTGGAGAGAGAACAAAAAGGGGCTACGAACAGTCAAAAGTGAAAGACACATATGCTTTCTAACCTTCAGGGACTGTTAGTTTGAGATGGATATACAAACCCAAGCAGACATAGGTATAGGACACATGGACAACAGTCTTGAAAAATTAGAGCTGAAAGGGACTTTGGAAATCATGTAAATTAAAAGAGAAATTAAAAAAATACTCATTAAGGTCTTACTACCTGCCCGTCACTGTGCTTAGGATTGGGGCTACAGAGAAAGAGAAAAATAGTCAGTGCAGTTTTACAGTTGAGGAAACTGAGTTTTTAAGAAATAAAGTGACTCTCAATCGAAGCTAATAAGTGGCAGAGGTGAGCTAAAATTCCGTTCTTCTGACTCTTGGTCAACTGCTGTCCCTCCTGCGCCACTCTTGGATCATGAAAGTGAGACCAGGGGATATTGCTGGAGCCAGTTTGAACTGGCTCTCAAGAGCTGATTGTTAAATTTTCAGGGTAAAAACTCAGAATGGGCAAAGGCTACAATTCAGGGCTTTGATTTCTTTGTGGATTGTCTAGACTTAAGAAAGTGATGGAGAAAATATTGATGATACAGGTGAAACTTAAAAGTGTAGTGTACGTACATTGCTTTTTCTGGAGAGCTGATTATTGTGTGTTTCTTAGCACACCCTCCGTATTTGCATTATTCAGGGCATAGAGTACCCTAGGGGTACATAAGAGGTCATTTAGAAAAAGAGGGATACTCTTAAATTCACTGTTGCCTATCCATTGCCTAGGAGATTGCCCAGATCCAGTCCCATATCAGTGATACATCTGTTATCCTCTCCATGGACAATAATCGAGACCTGGACCTGGACAGCATCATTGATGAGATCAAAACCCAGTATGAGGAGACTGCCATGAAAAGCAAGACTGAGGCTGAGGCCCTGTATCAGAGCAAGGTGGGGCATAGTCAAGATTTTATCACCAGTTATCTCACGTGATGCTTAGAATGACCCTCTGAGATAGGTATTATCCCCATTTAATAAATGAATAAATTGAAGATCAGAGAAATGAAAAGCCTGGGCCAAAGTCGCACAGCTAGTACTTGGCAAAGCTAGGACCCAGATCCAAGTCTTTTTCCCACTACACTATGATGTTGGGGGTGGGCCACAGCTACTTAATCTGGTTCTCCTATTAGAAATTTCTCTCACAGACATGGGTGGGCTCAGATGGAGTTTTTAATACTGGATGTGGGCACTGAGGTTTGGACCTCTGCCTCTATTTAGATCACCTGTACTCTAGCTTGGCATGACTCCACAAATTGGCCAGGCTCTTGACATTACTTTGTCTTATGTTTCTTGTCTACTTTGGGGCTACTTTCTAAGTCCCTGGGGCTAGGATAGTGAGAGGAGAGGAAACTCAAATTCCACCAAAGTTCTCCTAATGGAAATAAAGAGTGTAAATTTAAGTAAATGCTTCTTGGCCATGATTGTAAATGATGACTGAAGGCATTTTTATTCCTTGGAAGCCATTGAGAATCAGAGAGGTCCCCCTCAGAGCAGAACAGGGATTCTTCTGCTTGGAGTCAGATTCACAGATCCATTCAACAAATATGTATTAATGGATAAAGAGATGGTGGCTTAAAGTCTTTTCTACTTTGACAACATGAATATCTGTCTTATTATGGGTATGGACAAAGGAAACTTGATTTATTAAGGCTAATTAAACATTCCTCTTGAAAAAAAATGGTCATTCTGATCCCATTTGGTTTTCTTGGGATGATTTCCTGATTTTCTAATTCTTTTTGTGTATTATTTTGATAAGTAAGGCAGAACAGTTGAGTTGTGGGAAGACAGTGGTTACTTGGCTCCTAATAACCCTAACATGGGCACTGATCTTTCTCCTACCATGAGAACACCTTTAGGTAGCATATAAAAGTGTGCAAGGGCCCCAGGGCTGCTATTCCTAAAATGACTATTATAGACTGTGCAACAGAACTGAGGATGTTGGAAGGAGGGAGAGGAAGAGCCAGGTGAGATTTTTTTTTTTTTATTTTTTATTTTTTTATTTTTTTTTATTTTTTTTTGTTTTTTTTTTATTTTTTTATTTTTTTTTTTTAGGTGAGCTTTTTTTTAATGGCAGAGGAGTATGGCTCTGGGGGAGTCTGTTTATGTGGGTGTCTTTCCCTGCGTGCTTGGCTTTGTGGTTCCCTGTGTTGTGTGTATCTATGAGTAAAGACTTAGACATTGGACTGGGCTTTAAGTGGCCTGAATTCTTTGGCATAGAGAATACCAAGGAGCAGAGAAATGATGACCCTTTGTCAAGGTCAGTGAGAGCCACATTTGTGACAATTCTCCAGGGTCCTTCCTCATTCTTTTGGAATACTTGGTCACAGACTGTTACAATTACTGTCCTTGAGACCTCGATACTATGTTTGTGTAAATACTGTGTGAGCATGTGAGACCAAATTGTTCAGTTTAATCAGTTAATCCCCTATAAATAAATCCTCATTCTTTTCCCTATTCTTTGTCCTTGCTATTCACCCTCAGATCCAAGAACTACAAGTCACAGCTGGCCGGCAGGGTGATGACCTTAAACTTACCAAGGCTGAAATCTCAGAACTCAATCGACTGATCCAGAGACTTCGTTCAGAGATCGGGAGTGTGAAGAAACAGGTGAGTTATGCCGATAAATCAACCAGCAAGTGTTTGTTGAGTATTTATTATGTGCTTAGCATAACCCAAGACGTTGAGGAGGATAGATGGCCACTGCCTTTAAGAAATGGGCAGTCTATTTGGAGAGACTAGTCTACATGATGACTAACTTAAGATAGCATATAATTAACTGCTAAATCATATGGTGTGATAAATGTTGTAGGAGATTAGGGAGAAGGGAGATCAAAAGGTCTCACAGCAAAGGCTTAGAAGACTTCATGGAAAATAAAGTACTTGAAATGAGCCTTATAGGACTGAAGGGTTTTCCAGGCAAGTGGAACAATATGAGTAAAACATGGGCAAGGTAAAGAGATGTAGCTGATTGGATAAATGATGTATGTTGGGGAGTACCAAGAAAAAAGATTAAATTAGTAGGGTGAGAGAGGGGGTTGGACTAGATGGTTTGGGGGATCCTTTCCAGATCTTCATCTGTGATCTTATGCTCTGTATGGGCTGGCATGGGAGTCACCCTGCCCTTTGCTTTCTGGTGGCCAGGGACCATATTTGCACATCTTCATAAATTTGTAGAATTGATGTTGCCACTCCACTTGGATGCATGCTTCACCCTTGTCTGGAAGCAGCAGGCCAAACTAGGTGTTTGTAGAAGTAGGCTTCTCCTAAAGGCTTTTCTGACTCCATATCCCTCACCCCATTCCACGTAGGTTCTCAGCTCTTTTCCCCTCCCAACTCCTACTTCAATTGAAGTACCTACTCTTTCAGCCTCTGAAGAGTGAGTAGGGCCAAAATAGTCAAGGAAAGAAGGCTGGGACCAAGTATTAACTAAGTGGATAATCCATATATAGAAAATGAAGTGCTGGCAGTGTTTTTTTTGAAGACTCAAGAATTGCATAGATGCAAAATATGCACAAGGCCCTTGAAGCAACCAGGAACACTAGATTATGATGTTTAATTGATAAAATGATAGGTTTGCATAATGGGGAAAGGATATTAAGCAGCAATTGACTTTTTGTGATCCAAATGAGATATTATTATTATTCAGAACACATGAGAACATTATTTTGCTCTGTTCCCATAGAATTCCTCCTCCATGTTCTCTTGAGCCTATTTGCATAAATACAGGTTTAGATAAACCTAGGATGCAGGCAGGAGTATTGACTTTGAAGATGCCAAAGTATTTAATATTGGTCCTCATGGTATCTAAATAAATGACAATTTGAACTGGAACTCAGTTAAATTCAACTAGCATTTGTTAAGTGCCCATCATGAACACATTGTGCTGATACAAAAATTTAAAAAAACCACAAAACAGTCTTTTTCCTCAAGAACCTTACATTCTATCAGAGGGAGAGGGCTCAACAACATTTAAATATAAAATATATACTAACCAATTCATCTGTGGAGAGTATAGATATAGTATGAAGGGTATTTTATAACAATATAATGGGGTGCCCTGCTTTTGACTGTCCTGACCATGGAAGCTCAGTCCTCCTGGGCTCATACTTAGAGTATTGGATAGGGTATGTTTGGGGCTGATGTGGATGGGTATGAGGGAGTGGGGAGTAATGGTCAGGGAAGAGAGCTTCAGCCTAGATATTCTATGACTCAGAAACACAGGGATTATGAGTGGAGCCATGAGACAGTAGACTGTCATGTCCTTCGTACGGCAATAATAATGTTATTAACAATTCCCTAGCAAGAGGTAGAAAGGTGGGGGTTGGGAGGTGCCAGGGAGAGGGGCACTATTACACAGCAGCAGGGCATATGGCTAGTCCCTGGTCCTGTGTCAAAGCAGGAGGTGACAGAGTCCTCAGGACTAGAAAGGTTATAGAGGGATGAAGAATGTGTGAAGTTCTCATTCTCCAAGCCTTAGCCAAGTTGGTTCCAACGTAGGGTTCACTCCAATGCTGGGTAGATTATTTTCCCCAGGGTGGGGAAATCTAAAGCTCAGATATATATTACCTTGGACTAGTCTCTTAACTTCCTTAGACCTCAGTTTCCTCATTGGTAAAATGAGACTGCTGGACCAGATGACCTCTAAGGTTCTTTCTAGTTCTAAACCTGTGATCCTGTAACATCAAGACTTTCTATGTAGTCAAAAATAGAACTTATGTCCTTCACCCCACAGTGTGCCAACTTGGAGACAGCTATTGCAGATGCTGAGCAGCGGGGTGACTGTTCTCTGAAAGATGCCAGGGCCAAGCTGGATGAGTTGGAGGGTGCCTTACATTGTGCCAAGGAGGAGCTGGCCCGCCTGCTTCGGGACTCCCAGGAGCTGATGAGCATCAAGCTGGCCCTGGACATGGAGATTGCCACCTACAGGAAACTACTGGAGGGCGAGGAGTGCAGGTGAGGAGTGGGGAGAGTAATGTCGCTTTCGTACAAGCTACATCAAGACAATAAAACAAGTATTTATTTATTTATAAATAAATCAGCAAATATTTTAAAGCACTTACTATTTGTCAGGTACTGGGTTAGGTAATGCCAAAGATAAAAATGAAATAGGTCCTGCCCTCAAAGAACTTGCATCCTATGGTGGACAACATGTGCAATAAGTGTTTATGAAATATAATTGGGGGAGGAGAGGAACTAGTATCTGGAAAGGGCATCATGTAGGAAGGGGTGTTTGAGCTGAGCTTTGAAGGAAACTAGGCATTCTAAGAGGCAGAGGGGAGGAGGGAGGGCATTCTAGGCATAAGGGACAGTCTAGAAAAGGTCTCAGGGAAAGGAGATGAAATGTTATATGTAACGAACAGTGAGAAGACTAATCTGGCTGGCCTACATGATGGGAGAAAATATACAACAAGCCTGGAAAGGTAGATTGGAGCATATATAATGTGCCAATGAATCAATCAATAAGAATTTGTTGGCACATGTACTACGTGCTAGGCACTGGGAATATAAAAAGAGGGAAAAAACCAGTGTTTGCCCTCAAGGAGCTTACATTCTATCAAGAAAAACATGTACACAGATAAATAAATGTGAAATACATAAAAATGAAATACAAAGTGATTTTGGGGTGGGAGGGATCAGGAATGACCTTGTATTGAAAGTGGCACTAAAATTGAACCTTGAAAAGGACTTAGAGTAAGAATGAACTTTGTCACTGAATATTCCGGCTAGAAAGTACTTTAGGGGTCATCTAGATCAACTTCATTTTACAGATAGGGAAACTGAGACAATCAAGTGACTCGCCCTTAGTAAGTGATGGAGATCTAGAACTCAGGTCTCCTAACTCCAAATCCAGAGTTCTACCCACTGGCTCATTTCCCTAAGAAAGGCAAAGCAAAATGGGATGAGGTGGGAATTTTCATAGTTTTAGAGCTGGATGGGACCCTCAGAGATCATCAGTCTAAGATTTTTCATTTTACAGAGGAAGAGACAGAGACAGAGAGAGCTTAATTGACTCTCACAGTCTACTGCACGGACCTGAGCAGTAGAGCTGGCAATCTGAACCTAGGTCAATGGGTTCTTTTCCACTGTCCCATACTGATCCCTAATGTCACACTATACCCCTCTATGGAAGATATTGTGAGGTAGGAAATGGCAACTGAGGATTTAGCCTGACTTGGGAATAGTTTATATAAATTGTTTTAGCATTACCTCTCTACAACTGCATAATTGAGAGTAAAATGCATTGGGCTAGGTAGAATAACCGTCATTGGTTGGTCACTTGATTGATTGTGTTTCATCCTCTGCAGGATGTCTGGCGAGTATCCCAATTCCGTGAGCATCTGTAAGTAAATGCAGACCTCAGCCCTCTCCTTGGTAACTCTCCTTTACATAGGACAGGGGCCTGTCATTTCTAGGGCAGCCCAGGGAATCAGGATACTTAGAGGACAGGGAGAGGCAAAAGCCCAAGGAGCAATGTAGACTACTTTTGGGTTTGGGTGGTAATCAAGGGAGAACAGGGGAAGGAAGAGTTCTAAAATGCCAGAATGGCAAATTCACAGAGTTGGAAGGGACTCCAGAGGGATCTAGTTTGGCCCCTACTCAAACAAGAATCCCCTTTATGACATGTCTGACTAGGCAGCCTCCAGCCTTTGGTGGAAGGTCTCAAGTGGACCACACATTGTCAGAACTGGAAAGGGGTTTTAGAGAAAGGTTGTGAGTGCAGTCTTCTCATTTGTGGATGAGGACCAGAAAGGGGAATTAATTTTCCAAGGCCACACAGTGAGTGGCAAAGCCAGGGGAAGGACATGAGTGTCCAGACTCATAATCCAGGGCTCTCCCACTATATTGTTTTCTTCCTCCTTCCTTCCTTCCTTCCTTCCTTGCTTTCTTCCTTTCTTCTTTCCTCCCTACCTCCTTCCTTCTTTCCTCCTTCCCATCTTTCTTTCCTTAATGTTCTCAAGATTCTTTTTTGACTTTTAAAAGTGAAGTTAAAAGTGAAACTTAAAAAGTGAACTTAAAAGAAAACCTAAGTATTTTCATGCGCTCAATTGAACAGAGAGAGTAGTATATGAAACTGTGGATTTTTTTTCTATACAGCTTGTTTTCTTTTTAAGCATATTGTATTTTCTTTCATATCTTAAAATTACTTTTGAAGCTGTCCTATTTGTAATTCCTTTTTGCCTTCTTTCTGTTTTCTTCTGGCTTTCCAGAAACATTTCAGTCATCTTTTATTTCTCTTCTTTTAAAAAGAAAAAAACAAAACTATTCAGAGCCTTCTTTTCCTTCTCTTCTCCACTCCACCTCCTACCTGAGGAAATAACCCAAACAAAAACCCTTTATATAAAATATGCATAGTTCAGCAAATCAATTTCCCACATTGGCCATGTCTGGGAATCTCTGTCATATTCTGCATTGTGAGTCCATCACTTGTGTGTCAGGAAATCCTCCTCTGTCCTTTGGAATCATGGTGGTCATTTCAGTTCTTTACAACACTGTTGCTATTGTACATGTTGTTCTCCTGTCTGCTCCCTTTGCCTTTGCCTTGCATCAGTTTGGTATGTGTATTCTTTCACAGCTGTCATCAGCAGCACCAACACTGGGCCAGGAGGCACCGGCTTTAGTGTGGGCTTTGGTACCTCCAGCACTTACAGCTATAAGCAGGGAGCTGCTGAAATCAAAACCAAGGGCAGCTGTGGAAGCGACTACAAGGAGCCGATGACCAAAGGCAGCAGCCCTCCAGCCAAAAAGGGCTCCAGATAAAGGCTGAGCAGCCGAGTCCTACCAGTTTAGAATATGTGCATGGAATCTTTGGGCCCCTGCTGCTACCCAGCGACCCCCTGTTCTGCTCCCAAGGCAGGAAGCTCTCTTTGCTCTCAAAAAGCCTGATTAGTTCCCTCTCCTGTCAAACTCAGTATCTTCCAGAAAGGGGATCCAGCCCAGCCTAGCTGGACTCTGATAACTGCTTCTCTGTGGGCAGCCTTCACAGGGCCACAAACCCAACAATGGCTGGCATCTGTATGTAACTTTAATGCTTGCAAAGCACTTTACACATGTTATGTCATTGGAGCCTCACACCACCCCTATGAGGGAGGCACTATGCTATGGAATGCTGTAGGTATTCTCATTCTCCTTCTACGGCTGAGGAAACAGTCTCAGAGAGGTCATTGGATCCTCACAACCCTGTGAAGTAGGGGATATTATTACCTCCATTTTACAGATGAAGAAACTAAGGGGGGGGGTTAAGTGACTTGCTCCCCCAGGATTACATAGCGAGCATCTTTGAGCTCAGGTCATCCTGACTCCAATCCAGTACCTAGCTGCCTAGACACATGGTCACATTGCAGTTAAGTGGCAAGGGCACAACCTGCACCCTGTCTAGTATCCTATTTGCTACACTATGCTGCCTCTCAAGATACAAAGGGTTTACATATTCTGGATGTTCCTCAGCTCCTCCAGCTGTTGTATCCCCGAATACCTCACCCCCTGGTCCCCAATCCCCATACACATGCAACTCTGCCGGCTTTAGATTGCCAAAGAGAATTCTTGCCTTGGGCTGTCCATATGCTTGTCCTGATGCTGTGTCTGGTGCCTAGTTATGGTTGATCATTGTCAGTTTTCTGCTGCCTCCTGAATAAATGTTCTATGCTATTTTGTTGCTTGGTGTGGTTTCTGTTGCCCACAATACTCCAAGGAAAGAACTATTTTCCAGTCAACAACTACAGATAATTGCTCTAAGACTAATCCGGCACCTGCCTGCCTGTGGTTCCTACCGTCTGCTTCTGGATGTGAAGCTACTGAATGGACACAGATCATAAATATGAATTAACATCTCTCTCAATTTCTCTTGTTTTAAGACTCGAGATTTCTGCAGTATGTATTCTCCCACCACAATGCAGATTACAGCCGCTCTCTGCCATATTAGATGGTCTTTGGGAGTTTTGATGACCAAAAATGTCATCAACCTGTGGGTATCCTGTGGTGGATACTTTCCATACTTAACTAGGCTGATCCTTGGAGAAAACACACACACACACACACACACACACACACACACACACACACAAGCACACCCTAACTACCTTCAGAATTTTCAGGTTCCCAAGGCAACAACTTCTCATAAAGAGTTCTCTCTAGACCAGTGTTCTCTGATTAGAAATAGAGAGGGGGTCTAGGGCAGAGGGATCATAGTCCTACACTTCCTCCCCACCACCATTGTCCTGTAAGGCTGTCCATTATGGAGTCTTGTACTCAAAGCTTGGTGAGACTGTTTGCTCTGTGACAGCTTGTCTTGATTTCCCCACTCATGCTGAAAAGCTCCCAATGACTACTTTCCTGTGGTGGTTTTCCTGACCCCTCCCCATTTATTTTCCCCAGCCATCCTCCTTTTACTATTCCTATGTGACCAGATGGACCATGACAGGCTGGACCCAAACTGCCTCTTGAAGCCCTCCCAAGAGCAACACTCCCTTTCTGCCTTCCTCAGCTGTACTAGGCAGCATCCCTGAGCTACCTGGTGCCAGCCTTTCTTGTCTATGACTGCTGTCAGCCCTTGTCTCAGCTCAGTGCAGCTGTCCTCTGTGCCCCAGGACAGAAGATGCATTTTCCCAAAAGACTTTCTCAGAGATCAAGGGGAATGAGACAATTAAAAAACACATCAACTAAACACAAAACTGTTTTCATTTCAAAGGATGGGAATCACACCTTGACATATTCCTAACCTGGCCCTAAAGGATTTGCTCAGTACCCTGGGTTAACTCTCTGGCGGGGAAATTTTTCCAATAGTTACACCTCTTCCAGTGGAAAGGGCTGTTTTGGGAGGTAGTGAGCCCTCTGTCACCAGAAGAGTTCAGACACAGGGCAGATAAATAAATGCCATTTACATAGCATTTGAAGGTTTGCAAAGCCCTTTCCATGCCATCTCATTTGATCCTTACAATCCCGTGTGGTAGGGGATGTTATTATCTCTATTTTACAGATGAGGAAACTGAGGTTGACGGAGGTTAAGTGATTTGCTCCCCCAGGGTTACACAGCGAGCATCTGAGGCTAAATTTATACTCAGGTCATTCCGAAAGCAAATACAGCACTCGATATCCACTATGCCACCTACTGCCTATGTGTGTGCACACACATGCACTCATGCGTACATATACACAAGGCAATAAATGCTTTTGTTGACTCACACACATGTAAATTATAGTATGTTAATGCAAAATATATTGGAAAGAACAGATGGTGTAGAGTCAGAGGACCCCCTGCCTTCCAGACTCCAAATACAACACGCTCACTATTTCTAACCACCTGTAGGGATATAGTAGAAGGAACTCCTGTGTTGGATAGGAGGTTAGACTAGGTTTTCTGGTGACAGAGAGCTCACTACCTGACAAAATAGCCCTTTCCACTGGAAGATTTCCACTGGTGTAATTATTGGAAAAATTTCTCCACTAGACAGTTAACCCAGGGTACCGAGCAAATGCCAGGTTAGGAATATGTCAGGGTATGATCTATCCTTTGTAATGAAAATGGCTAAGCTCCCGTCTAACTCCCTGGTTCCTTCATAGGAGGCAGTGTGGTCTAATGGTCTTAGATACAGAAGACCTGGGTTCAAGTCTTGCTTTTGGTACTCTGCTGCTCTAGGCAAGTCATTTAAGTCATCTCCAAAATGGGAATAATGCTTCAATTAAAAAAAAATATTATCAAGCACCTTCTGCATACAATATAGTGAGTGGGATGCAGGGAAATGTAAAGATTAAATCTTTGCCTCCCTTATAGGGTTGTTGTGAAGCAAACACTTTGTAAACTTCACCGCCCTGTGGAGTATGTGCTGCTACTATATAAACACAAATTAGGATTTTTAATCTGTCTTTTCAGCTCTTTCCTGGGCTAACATTGCCCTCTATGATTTTCCTCCGGTATTGCAACTTCTCTCCTGGGTACTTAGTAAGCATCGAAGTGAGGGAGGCAGAAACCTGCGGCTCCTTCTGCCCAAACCTGCCAAAGACCTGGGATGTCCCGGGGGCAGAGTCGCCACTCACCTGCTCATCGCTGGCATGCCAGCTGGCATCAAGTGAGTGTTTTCTCAGGCCTTCCCTGGCCCTCTTTCCTCCCCTGTGCACCCTGGGCCTTGCTTGCATCATTCATCACCTGCTCTTATCCTCTTGGGCTCTCAAACCCCACTTGGCTCCTCTCCCTGCCTCTGACCTTCCAGGACTGTAGAATTCTGGGACACAAAGCTCACAGGACCCTGAGAGATCATCTAATCCCACCCTTTCATTTATCAGATGAGATCCAGAGAAGGCAACTGACTTGTGCAAAATCACCCAGGCATTAAGTAGCAAGGACAAGATTTGAACCCAGGTTGTCTGACCAGATTTGGTGATCTTTCCGCTATTACCATGGCTGTCTTAAAGGTCAGTAGTGGTTATAGAGGAAGAGTGAAAATATAGCCCCTCTTTCCCAATTCCCTTTTCACTCCTAATAAAAAGACCCTGGTCTAAGGAGAATTATATTGGGAATTGTATTGGGAAACTGAGAATTTTGGAGGCAGTTAAGGCTCTTTGAAAGAAGAGCTGAGCCAGTAACATTCAATGAGCACTTGCTATGTACAGCCTGAGCCTTCTGGGGGATGAAATGGGGGACCCAGGATTCCAAGGGAAGAGTCTCATTTCTTGCCCCGCCCCCCCGCCCCAAACTCCCAGACCGATAGGAAAGACAAGGCCCACAGGACACAGACCTAGAATCCCTAATCAAAATTAATAAGCACTGAGGTAATATAGAACACTGGTGAGAAACTAGTAGAAATGATTCCTGCTGGCCACATATTGATTTAGACAACCATGAATTAACATTATAGTGTATCGTATTTTTATTTATTTTGTTAAAACTTTCCCAGTTACATTTCAATTTGGTTCAGACCACAGGAATTTTAGAACTGCTGCTCCTTAGAGTTTGACACCTCTGGTGCAGAGGAAAGGAAAGATATGAGAGGGAGAGATGGAGGACGGGAAGGCCGGAGGGAGAGAGACAGAGAGAGATGGGGAGGGTAGCTAGGTGGTGCAGTGGATAAAGTGCTGGGCCTGGAATCAGAAAGACTCATCTTCCTGAGCTCAAATCCAGCCCTCAGACACTTACTACCTATGTGAACCTGGGCAAGTCACTTAACCCTGTTTGCCTCAGTTTACTCATTTGTAAAATGAAGCGGAGGAGGAAATGTCAAACCACTGAAAAAACTGAACAACTCTGTGTGTGTGTGTATGTGTGTGTGTGTGTAGATTAGAAGGATTGGGGAACGAGGGAAGGTTTCCTGGAGGAGAAGAACTTGGAGTTAGACAAGAGTATTGAGAGCTGGAGTAGATCTTTAGACACCATCTAGTCTAATTCTTTCATTTTACATGAGAAGATGCTCGGTCCCAGAGAGGATGTGATTTGTCCAGCATCACACAGCTATGGCAGAGCCATGATGGGAACTCAGGTTTCTGACTCTATTAAATTCTCTTTCTACTCTGCAACATGGGGTCTGAGAAAAAGAGATAGTAAAGTTTGAAAGTCTTCAAGCAACCCTCCGCCATTTTCCATGGTGGACTCCAAGTTTTCTTTGGCCAGCTTCTCTTCCTGTCACACACCCAGTGATGCGCCACCTCCCCATGACTTCAGTTGTGGCAAATGATGGGGTGGGATGATGATCACCCTACAAGAGTCACCTCATCTTTGCCTCTGGCCAATGCTACTGCCACCTCCCAAGGAATGGGAGATTTTGTCTTTAGACCAGGAATAGCCTGGACCCTTTATCCTTTCCTGCAGCTCCTCTCCATGGTGAGTCATCAGTGCCTCAGTATGATCTCTGCCATTTACAGGAAAAGGTCTACTTTATTACAGTGTCAGGGCATTAAGTGAGTTTGGAAGAGTATAAACCATTTACCAATGGGTAAATTACAGCTACTCAGCTGAGTCACAGATTCTGCGTGGCAGAACTTAACACCCAAGCTTGGCTTTTTCTGTTACAAAACATGTCAGCAGTCCAGTCAGCTAAATTCCTCTGACCTGGCTGCCTCTGAGCCTGAGTCCTTGACAATTTCAGGTCCTTTCTGGCTGGGCTCCAGGCACGATGCCCAATTCCATATTGAAATTCCACACAATACAGACCCTTGAACTCAGATAATTCCAGCCTAGGGACACTTCCACAAGCCCTTCTATTTTGCTTGCCCAGTTCAACCTTTCTTAGGCACTCTTGCTCTCAATCTCCAGCCTTGATTTACCCAATCCCCTCTCAGGGTCTCTATTAGCCACAGGACCCATGAAGCTCATGCTCTTGTATCATAGTATTACCATAAAAGTACAAAATTTGAGCACTGATAGAGACCTCAGCAGGACAGCTAGATGGCTCAGTGGATAGAGCACTGGGCCTAGAGTCGGAAAGACCTGAGTTCACATCCAACCTCAGACACTTACTAGCTCTGTGATCCTGGGCAAGTCACTTAACCTCTGTTTGCTTTAATCTCCTGAAGAAGGAAATGGCAAACTACTCCAGCATCTTTGCCAAGAAAAACCCCATCAAATGTTTTGCATGATTGTATGTGTATAATCTATATCAAAATGCTTACTATCCGGGGCAGGGAGGGAAGAACAAAAGGAATTTGGAACTTAAAAGTTTAAAAAACAAATATTAAAAATTGTTTTTAAATGTAATGGGGAAAATAAAATGTTATTTTTTTAAAAAAGGAAAACCATGGATTGTACTGGTGTGCTATGATCCACTAAGTCATGAAGAGTTGGACATGACTGAACAAGAGACCTCAGCAGACCTAGTCTGACTTCTAATGGATTCCCACTGTAACATATCTGAGATCTATAATATCGTTTCCTCATCTCTAGTCTTAACACTATCCCTTTCTGAGTAGCTTCTCTAGTGTCAATCTGCTTTGTCCCAGTATTTTTCAGACATTGACAATGATAACTTCTGGCTGATCATCATGGCAGCCTGGTAAGAATAATGATCTTAGAGGCTTGGATATCACTTACTAGAGGCACGACCATTAATCATAACCTTTCTGAGCTTCAGCTTTTCCCTCATCTGTAAAATGGGATAATAATGCATGTACAAACTCCCTCATGGGGCTGTTGTGAGAAAAGTCCACATCTGGGTCATTCCCAGGCTGTCCCATTTGGTGGGGATTATGTTAAATTCTGGGATATTGATAAACTTGAAGGGCATCCAGAGGAGTACAAGTGAGAGGAATGGAGACCATTTCATATGGGAATCCATCAGAAAAACAGGATATTTAGGACATTTAAGATGTGGGGGTGCAGGGTGTAGGTAGGCACAAAATTTCTGCTTTCAAGAATTTGAAGTCCCTAGAATCCAGGTTCCCATATCATGGCTACCTCTTGCCCCACCTCCTCCTGCCTCAGCATGGCCCTATTTCTTCCTCATGTCCCTAATTTTCCTAGACTCCCTTTAACACACAGACACAGACACATGCGTGCACATGCATACACATACACACACACACACACACACACACTTCACTTCCTGGATACTTTCTCTTCTGTTTCCTACTTCTCTTCTGCAAAATCTCACATGCCCTTAGCTAGGTAACCTCAGCTCCTTTTCCCCTCCTAAACCCTTTGTATTTCAGCTGCCTTGTTCCTTGTTCCTTTCTCTTTCTGGTTCCCATCAAGGCTCATATAGAGAGAATAGTTGGGGGAGGGGGTAGGCTTCCCCCACCCCCACATCCGAGTTATGGTGTTACCCCAGGCTAGTCTCATTTGCCCTTACTGCCCCTTAGGGCAAGGGAATGGAAGAGGGGCAACTTTCCTTCCTGTTTGGACAGTGATGAATACTCCCCCATGGAGGGCAGCATGTCATTAGTGTGATGAAACCTGCCATAATTACACCCTAATAAGAAGCTTGACTTGTTTGCTCTGGAGATAGGCAGAGGAAGTGAGAGATTACCAAACCAAGCATCAAACTCCACAAAACCCTGATCAAAAGATTCATCCCTTCTCCCACCGATCCATCTCCCTCTGTCCTCAATGTCCCCATCCCTGTTCAAAAAAACCACCTTCCCAAGCAGCGATTATGGCCCCAGAGGTACCTGTGAAAGATCATGTATAAATGTGGCCTCTTCAGTAGGATTATTGGATGGAGAATTATAAGGAATATTTATGTTATTTGATCATTTTAGTTTGGTCTGACTCTTTGAGATGCCATTTTGGTGTTTTCTTAGCAAAGATACCGGGGTGGTTTGCCATTCCTTCTCCAGCTCATTTTACAGATGAGTAAATTAGGCCAGCAGGGTTAGATGACTTGCCTAGGGTCATACAGCTACTAAGTGTCTGAGGCTGGATTTGAACTGAGGAAAATGAGACTTCCGGACTTCAGGCCCAACACTCTATCTACTGCCCTGAGAGGTCATCTGGTCTAAACCCCTCATTTATTATGGAGGAGGTTGCTGTGGCCCAGAAAGGGGAAACTATTTGCCAAAGGCCACACAGGTAGCAAGTGAATCAAAAAATTGGGATTTGTCCCCAAAGTCCCTGACTCCTCATCTGGTCCTCTGGTCAGTCTATCATGCTGGTGGCATCCTGTCCTAACCAAGAATATGACGACTGGCCTCAACACGTAAACGTGTATTTGAGTTCAGACAGAAGCTCACCTGAGCAGAAAAATCTTCTGCAAAGGGAGGGGCGCTCTGGAATGGATTTAGAGGACGGATGCTTTTGGGAGATGGATGGATGGAATTGTAAAAAGCTTAGAGGACCTTGAACAAAAAAAAAAGTCATCTGAAAAAATGCTCTAAATCACTACTGACTAGAGAAATGCAAATTAAAACAACTCTGATTGGCTAATATGACAGAAAAGGAAAATGACAAATGTTGGAGGGGATATGGAAAAATTGGGACACTAATGCATTGTTGGTAGAATTGTGAACTGGTCTATCCACTGTGGAGAACAATTTGGAACTATGCTCAAAGGGCTATAAAACTGTAACTAAACTTCAACCCAACAACAGCACCACTAGGTCTGTATCCCAAAAAGGCAAAAGGAAAAGGAAAAGTAAAAAAAAATTCATAGCAGCTCTTTTTGCGATGGCAAAGAATTGGAAATTGAGGGGATGCCCATCAACTGGGGAATGGCTAAACAAGTTGTGGTATAGATTGTGATGGAATACTGTTGTGCTATAAGAAATGATGAACCAGAAAATTTCAGAAAAAAACTGGGAAGACTTATATGAATTGACACAAAGTGAAATGAGCAGAACCAGGGGACCATTGTATGCAATAACAGCAAAATTGTACAATGATGAATTGTGAATGACTTAGCTTTTCTGATGAATACAATGATCCAAGACAATTCTGAAGGATTTATGATGAAAAATGCTATCCACCTCAAGAGAAAGAAGTGATGGAGTCTGAATGCAGATCAAAGCATACTTTTTCAAACTTTATTTTTCTTGTGGTTTTTTTTGGTCTATGTTTTCTTTCAAAACATGACTGATATGGAAATAAGTTTTGCATGACTTCACATGTATAATCCATATCAAATTGCTTGCCCTCTTAAGGAGGAGTGAGCTGCAGGAGGGAGAGAATTTGGAACTCATTTAAAAAAGAATGTAAAATATTTTTACATGTAATTTTTAGTGCTTTTATATAATATTTTATTTTTCCAATTACATGTAAAATAGTTTTTAATATTTGTTTTTAGAATCTTTGAGTTCCAATTTCTCTTCTCCTTCCCTCTCATTGAGAAGGAGAGGTTATATAGGTTATACATGTGCAGTCATGCAAAACATTTTTCCAAATTAGTCATGTTGTGAAAGAAAACACAGACCAAGCCCCCTACCCCAAACCCCAAGAAAAATAAAGTTAAAAAAGGTATGTTTCAATCTATATTGAAGAACTCCACCAGTTCTTACTATGGAGGTGGATAGCTTTTTTTACATATAATTGAGAAAAAATAAACTAAATTGAGAGAGAAAAACAAGGCAAATCTATGAATCTATAGGGGCAGATAGACAAGAGGGGTTAAGTAAATAAATCCCAAATAGAAGATCTGGGGAAAGAACCAACCAGAAAAACCTTGGGCACAAGAAGGGGAGTGACAGAGAAGCTGGGAAGAACAGAGATGAGTTGAATGGAATCTATGATATTCATAGACAAGAGGTGATTCAGCTAAGGAAAAATGAATAAAGAGGCTGAGGGCCTATAACCTGGAGAAAGGCCATGTCCGGACCTCCCTCACCCCTGGTTTTGTATCAGGGTTCCAGTTGGCTGTCTAGTGAAACCCAGAATAATAATTTTAAATGCATAAAATAACACATTTTAAAACATAAAATAAGCATGTTAAATTCTTAAACCAAAATACTTAACAAAATCACAAAGGAGACTAATTACATCAAAATATGTGTTTTCAAAAAACAAGTCCATGGACCCCCAGGTTAAGAACCCCTGGAGAGGCCTTCCCATACTTCAGCCATTGCTGTCCTGGTCTCTCCGAATACGTGTCTTCAGCATGTTTCTCATTTCCCCCATCAGACTGGGAACCTTTTGAGGGCAGGTGCTGATTTCTCCCTTGTGCTGAGGACAGAGCTTGATCTTCAAAGGGACACAGCATTGGGGAAGGGAAAGGATGGAGAACAACAGCTTCAAATTATTATTTGAATTGGCTTTGGAAAATCATTCAAAAAACTTGACTCATTTTATGCTCCTGTAGACAGGCAACAGGGGGTCAGTTTGCCTGGGTGAATTCATTTTTGAAGGAAATATGAAAAGCTCAAAAATTCTACCTCTCGTTTAGTCATCTGTCAAATATTTATTCATCACCGTGGCCAGAGGACTGTTTTGAAACTAAGGATTATACAATTAAGGCAAGATACAGATGGTCCTTGCCCTCATACATAAGGCTCAGTAATAATATGTTAGGAGATGACTAAGCACCAAAATGTGTGATACAGATACTAATGCTACTGGCATTCAAAGAAGAGAAAGAGTATGAGGGTGAGCTGCTGGGGAAAGGCTTCATGGAGGTAGAAATGAGTGAGACTGGACCTTAAATGATGGGTAGGATCTAGATAGATGGGAAGGAGATATGGAAGGGAGAGAGAGAGAGAGAGAGAGAGAGAGAGAGAGAGAGAGAGAAAGAGAGAGTGAGAGAGAGGGAGAGAGAGAGAGAGAGAGAGAGAGAGAGAGAGAGAGAGAAAGAGGGAGAGAGACAGACAGACAGACAGAGACAGGCAGAGAGAGAGAGAGAGAGAGAGAGAGAGAGAGAGAGAGAGAGAGAGAGAGAGGGCAGGTCTGGATTATGAAGGGCCTTGAATGGCAAGAGGAGGAGGGAGAGGAGGAGAAGGAGAAGTTTGTAGTTTGACAAGGGTTTTACAATTTAAACAGTGTTTTCTTCATAAAAGCCCTAGGAAGTAGACAGTAGAGACTGTAATTTCATTAGTACAAGGAATTCCCAGATGAGGAAATTCCTTCTCCCAATGCAGGCTGGCACCTTCTCTGCAATTTATAGCCTTAGTTACTGGAACATTGAGAGGGTGAGTTACTTGCCTTGGGTCTCATAGCTGTTATATATCAGGGGTAGAACTCAAATCCAAGTCTTCCTGGCTTCCAGGCTGGTTCCCAATTTATTATGACACCTATACTATTGTCTATTTAGAGACTGTAAACTTTTAAAGGCAAAGTCTGTGTCTTACATTCTTTTGCTTATCCTTCCTTCTCCCACCCAGTGCCTAGCACTGAGCTGTGCATGTAGCTCAGTTAGTACTTATTGAATATATGTGTATGTGTGTTTCTGCATGGATGAATGAATGAATACTTCTAGGTCTTGAGAGCCTCTTCTCCCCTAAACATCCCACTCAAAGACCATGACTGTGGTGTGCAATAGTCAGACGTGCCAGAGATCTTATCACTTAGGACAAGAACAATTTCCATGCAATTAAATTCCCTGGGATCCAATTAGGTGGGGCCTCTAATCAGAGTGGAGTGAAGCTCCTATCGTTGTTTTTAAGGAAATCTTTTTCTTCCTCCTTCCTCATTGGTATCAGAGGACTCCTGACAGATTGACTACCTTCATCATAATCAGTCTCTCATCATTCCTACTTTACTAGGAATTTCTTTAGTACTGAATGTGCTCAGTTCACAATGAACATGTGTATTTTGTACTTGTTTTCTGGACCCCATGTGTATGTGTCTCATCTCCTTCATAAGACTTAGGAGCTCTCCTAGAAAAAGACCATGTGTCTCTTTACTGGTCCCTCTGGATCTCCCCTTGAAGATCTAGAGATGGAAGGAAGGGAAGAGAACATGGAGCAAGGCTGGGTGAGCTAACATCTGGAGAATGGTAGCTAATATGGACTGGAGTGTAGGATCTGAAAGATTAAAATAATGGAGGAGATGGGACAGAGGAATGCCAGTCCAATATGAGTCATCAGAATTAATTGACTGCCGAAATTCTCCCCCAAACCCTAATGGGATCAGGCTGCATTAGTAGAAGGACAGTGTTCAAAACACTGTGCATAGAGAATGGGTCCTCTGGGATGGGTCAATGGTAACAGATATGCTGCTTCCTCTCCCCACCCCCACTTCAAACACACACACACACACACACACACACACACACACACACACACACTTGACTCACACTCTGCACATTTATGATCAAAAATGAGGGAGGTCATTATTTCACTAGACTCAGCTTTGATCATACCACATCTGTGTGCCATCTATGTCCTGGGCACCAGATTTTGGGGAGGACATTAACAAGCTGGAATATACGCAGAGGAAAATGATAAGGATGAGGAGTTTCAATATCATTCCACATAGGAATCTATTGAAGGAATTGGGAATGTTTAGCATGGAGAAGAGAAGACTGGAGGTGGGGTACGTGATAGGTGGTCTTTGAGTATCTGAAGGGTGTGATGTGGAGGAGGGATTGGTCTTGTCCTGCCTAGCCCCAGAGGGCAGAACTAAGATCAAGGAGTGAATGATGCTGCAAACAGGAAGATTTAAGGTCAATAAAAGGAAAAACTTCCTCTTAATTAGAGCTGTTGAAAAGTCAAATTTTTCTCAAGCCTTAGACAGCAGTGAGTTTCTCATCAGAGCCTGGAATATTACTCATTAGGAATGCTGCAGGATTCCTGTTCAGATACAGATTGGATTTAAATGACCTCTAAGGTTCTTTCCAACTGGGATTTTGTAACTTGATCATAGTTACACAGCTAGTAAGAGGCAGAATTGGTACTCAAATCTTTGTCTCCTGACTCCAGTTTCAGTGCCTTTTCTACTACAATGAAGTCTTTTTTAAAAAAAATTGTACTTGTGGTTTGTCCTTCATTCTCACACTGAATTCATTTATACCAAATTCGTTTATACCCTCCATTTATAATTAATTTAGTTTCATCCATACTTTACATAATAAAAGAAGAGGTTCAACCACTTATAGGATCATGCAAAAGACCTCAGAGGCTATCTAGTCTTACTCTTACATTCTACCGATGAAAAGACTGAAGACAAAAAGATTAAGTAACTTACTTGCTCAAAGTCACATAGGTAGTAAGCATCAGAGTCCAGATTTGAAGCCATGTCTGCTATTCCAGACAAGTAGGTGGCTCAGTGGATAGAGTTCTGGGCCTGGAGTCAGACTCATCTTCCTGAGTTCAAATCTGGCTTCAGACATTTACTAGCTGTGTGACCCTGGGCAAGTTACTTAACCCTGTTTGCCTCAGTTTCCTCATCTGTAAAATGAGCTGGAGAAGAAAACAGGAAACCAGTCTAATGTCTTTGCCAAGAAAACCCCAAATGGGGTCATGAAGAGTCTGAAATGACTGAACATCAACATCAACATCCCCCCCATACCACTCATTTTTTAATCTTGGTTTTTTTTTGCCCCATTGATTTTTGCCCCAGAGCCCATCTTTTCCCCTTCCTATAGGGTCTGGCTCTAAATAAGGTAATTTTATTCATTAACTTGCTGGGGGAAACCCACATAGAATAGAGAACGGAGGACATCTTAGAAAGGTGTAATGAGGCCATTACCATCTCTGCCTATTCATTCATTCGACAAATCTATTTTGAACATTCCTCAGTGCAAGATGTTGCTGGGTATTGTGGGTGATAGAAAACCAATATGGCATAATGCCAAGAGCATTGGACTTTAGGAGTAGCATTAAGGGATGAGGTTAAAATCCCATCTTTGCTACTGGATCATCTATAAAATGGGGATAAATAATACTTGTACTCTCTACCTCAAAAGGATGTTGTAAAGTAAACACTCTGTAAACCTAAAAGACTTATAGAAATGCTAGCTTTGATTTACTGTTAAGAGTCTTGGTTTTCTCATCTGTAAGATGGATAATTTGTTGGGGTCTGTAAGTTCCTTTCTACTTCTAATATTCTTGGTTAGAAGATAGAGGAAACTGGATCTGGTGGAAGATGTCCCACCCCTAGGGAGGAAGGAGAACTTGACTGGGGGCAATTCCAGTAGAGTTGAAAAGAATGAATTAGGAGAGAGATGAAATCGTCCTGAGAATGAACTCGGAGATATCAAAAAAGTTCAAACAAGAAGGAGTCAGAGCTAGGAAAATAAATCCTGTAGATCTTTGGGGGATAACTCTTCTAATCCATAATTAGAGAGCACAGATAAACTGCAAATTAGACCACTGCAGCTTGCAAGGACAGCATATCCAGTTGTAGATTGGATGGGCTTTGTTAGTATAATGGCTTTGGTTATCCTTGTTCAGCAAATTGTCCATCACCCCCTGGCTCCTTGGGAGGAGGAGAGGAGATAGCGGAGAGACGCCCTTTTCCGGCTGTCTGGGCCTTGATTGGGATATAAGGAGATAGATATTCCAATTGTCTTATTAGTACTGTTTGTTCTCAGCTCTCTTGGTTTCTGGTAATCTCCTACTCCACAATCTCTATTCTTCCCTGCACCATGAGCCGGCAGCTGGGCCTGAAATCTGGTGGTGAGAAGAGTGACTTTAGTGGATACTCTGCAATTTTGCCACGGAAAGTAGGGGGAAGTTCGTCTTCCTATCGGGCAGGGGTCAAAGGGGCTGGAAGTAGTTTTGGCAGCCGGAGTCTCTACAGCCTAGGGACTGGTCGTCGCATCCCTCTCAATATGACTGGGGGTATTCGAACAGGGGGTTATGGCTTTGGGCATGGGGCTGGGTATGGAGGGGCCAGGGCTACTGGCTTTGCAGGGAGTATCTTTGGCAGTGTGGCTCTGGGTCCTGTGTGCCCATCCCTGTGCCCACCAGGAGGCATACACCAGGTGACCATCAACAAGAGCCTCTTGGCTCCCCTCAATGTGGAGCTGGACCCTGAAATCCAGAAAGTGAGGACCCAGGAGCGAGAGCAGATCAAGGCTCTTAACAACAAGTTTGCCTCCTTCATCGACAAGGTGAGCCTGCTAAGTCTTTGAGGGGAGGCAGATGAAGTGGGGCTGGGAAAATGGGTAGTTATTCTTGCTTACAAGGAGGACAACAGGAAATACTTCCTGATCACAAGAGGAAGCAGACATGAAACAAAGTGAGATAATCAAATTAGTCTTTCTGAAAATTTTCCAAAAAGGGTACATGAAGGCTAGCCCTGCCTTGAAAGGTAAGATGGAGGTGAGGAGGGATGAATGAAATAACTTTGTAAGGGATGGGAATGATTTCTGGAGGGCTTGTTGGCTTGTAGCCTATGGGAAAAGGCTAAAGGGGTCAGTAGTATTCAAGGAAACTGACTTGCAGTATTGTAGGAAAGGTTAAAGTCAGACCTAAGAAAGGACTTAATAACTGAAATGGTTTTTGGATCTTTAAACCAGGTGCCTGAGGGATGCTATTGAATATTTTTCTTCAGAAAGCTTTCAACAGTTACTCAGGAAATAGCTATAGGAAAGAGACTTGGACTTGTAGTCAGAGGTCCTGGGTGATCCTGGCCACACTTTCATGATTTTGCAAAATGGGGATGTTATTAGGATCAAGAGAGACAATAAATGAATAAAAAAATATCAAATTGATGGAAATTGCTAAGACAGAGGAAGGGAAATGTACGAAGAGAGCTCTTAGTGTCATCCTCAGCCCTAGCCCTGTTTTGTATGCAGAGAACTGTCCTCTAGGTATTCAGCAGTGGGCTTGAAGTGACTCTCCTGTTGGGTTCTAGGTGAGGTTCCTAGAACAGCAGAACCAGGTGCTGGAGACCAAGTGGAACCTGCTTCAGCAGCTGGACTTGAGCAATTGCAAGAAGAGCTTAGAGCCCATCTTTGAGGGCTATATCAGCAGCCTGAGGAGGCAGCTGGACACCTTGTCAGGGGACAAGTTGCGACTGGACTCAGAACTGAGAAACATGAGGGATCTGGTGGAGGACTTCAAGAAGAGGTGAGAAGACATGGGTGGATGGCAGAGTGGGATTTTCCCTAGATGGCAAATACAAAATGCATCGAGATGTCTCTGGGGTATCTAGACCTTTGAGACTTTTTTAGGGTAAGGGGATGGGAAGGGAAAGCCATGTCTAGATCCTGTCTGGTGTCCTGGAAATTTTAGGTCAAAAGGTATTTAAATTTTAGTGATTTTATTTATATAATTCCAAATTGATTTTCAGAATGGTTATATTAATTAATCACCAATGCACTAGTGTAACAAACATTTTTTAAGAGTGCGTACTGTATGCCAAACACTACACTAAGTGCTAGGAATACAATGATTAGATTAGATGCAATCCCTGCCCTCAAGGGGCTTATAGACTACTAGGAGGAAGAAAACACATACACAGGGAAGTATAATGTAAGAAGTATGATGGGGCAAAAAAGAGATCCAGTTAGTAGTGCTAAGAAAAATTGAGAGATAGTGTTCCAATGGTATTCAGGACATTTGTCTGGCTGTGTGTATATGTGTGTGTACGTGTGCGTGTGCGTGTGCGTGTGTGTGTGTGTGTGTACATGATGTGGCGTGATTAGGTTGTCTGACCCTATCTTTAAGGAGGTTTGGGGGAGATAAATGCATCCATTATTTCTCCCTTTCTGCAGGTATGAGATAGAAATTAATAGACGCACAGCGGCTGAGAATGAGTTTGTTCTTCTCAAAAAGGTAAGGAAAGTAAAAGGTCCCAGGTGTCATGCAGTTTACTGGGAAGAGTATTGTGTTTACAGTCAAGGTGCTGGACACTTATCATTTATTAACTCTATGAAAGTCCCATAATTTCTTTGGGCCTAGATTTCCTCAGGTACAAAGTAAAAGAATTGGACCAAATGACCTCTATAAAATTCCGATTCATTCGAGTCAAACAAGATAATATTTGTAAAGTCCTTAGCACAAGGCCTGGCACATAGTAGGCACTTAATACATGTTTATTCCCTTCCCCTCCCTTGTAGGTACCCTTCTAAATCTAAATCATATGATTATAGTTCAATTATATGTCCATCCCAGGAGCCAATGCTCTGTTTAGAACTCTGTCCTGGGAACTGTGGGGAGGAAGGCAGAAGAGGCCCCCTTTGCTCCAGAGGTATTTCCGGTTTGCTGAGGAAAATGAGGTTTAGAAACATTTGGAGAAACATTTGGAGACAAGCATGTGAAATGAAAAGAACTCTAGCTTGGGAATCAACAAACTTTAAGTCTATGCTGGGCTTTCTGTGTGATAGGGAAAACAATGTAACACCTTGGTTTCCCCAACTCCAACATGGAAAGAATGAGGCTAATCTTCTTCTTTCCCTTCCTGAGAAGATGCTTTTAAGCCTCAAAGATTTACAGAAAAGATAGATTTTTGGAAAAAGGGCTACATTACTACAAGTTATTACTATCAATTTGTGTTTTTGAATTTTGAATATTGAGAATTAAACAGATAATAATGGATCACATTTTTATAGTTTAAGACTTCCTGATTGTTTCCCCCACAATGACCACATGCAGTAGTTAGGGTAAGAATTACTGTTTCCACTCTGTAGATGAGAATACTAAAGCTAATACTAAGAAGCTTAGTGATCCCACCTAAGGTCATACAGCTGGTAACTATCAGATCTGGGACTTCAACCAGAACATCAAGTCCAGTGCCTTTTCTGTATCACAAAGAAACAAACTAGCTCTGGGGCCAGGAGAATGGAAACTGGGAATGTGGCACATTTTTAACCCCAGGCTCTATGTGGACTCTCCATAGGATGCAGATGCAGCTTACACTGTCAAGGTAGAACTACAGGCCAAGGTGGAATCTCTGGACAAGGAGATCAACTACTTGAAATGCTTGTATGAGGCGGTAAGGACCTATGATGCTCTACTTTACCTTCCTATACTCGCTACTTCTGTTCAACCAGGGACTGACAGGGACTGACAGAGATAAATAGGATTTATCTCCCAGTCATTCACTTGAAAAAAGTAAGCTATAGCAGGTGGGCTTCAATATATAATGAGGGAAGGACTTCCCAATCAGAGCCATAACTAAGGTAGGATGATCAGAGCTTTGCTCCAGGGTACCATATTGAAAGGATGCTGAGGATCATTTAAATCCACCAGCAACAAAGAAGCAACAGAATTTAGTACCTAGTTAGCAAGAATACTTAGTTAAAATAGGAGGCTACCAGACAGAAGGCTTAGGGCGTTATTCCCTGGCTCTTTCAGTAGTATCCTGGAGTTAGTATCTCATGAGGTGGTGTCCCCTCCATCTCACTCAACTTAGAACTCACTTCATATTACTTGCACCAAAGGAGATTTGTGATACATGCCGTTGGTGCAAAAATTCCTTCAACAGATGACGAAGAGATGCTTGAAATCCCTTTTTTTGGACAGCCTTACCATATTGGGGTTGAGATGGCAGGGAAGTGAACCTCATAATGTCTCATCAGTTATAAGATTCTTGGATTTTGTAAGGCTTTAGGAAATGCATTATTCTGTTTCCTTTGCATACCTCACAATGCCTATTGTCTTTTTTTTCCATTTTTTCTCACATCTATTTATTTTCAATGAGATTTTCCCTTTCCATAGGAACAAAGAATTGAGAGTTAGGAAGGAGGCTTCCCATTTAATCAGGTCCCATCCATGTAGATTTCTGGTCTTCCTTGCTTGAACCCCGTAGGTTCCAGTTCTGTGCCTACTTCCACTTTAGCCCAAGCTGTAGAGAGACTATTCCAATTGGCCTGAGTAGGAAGGGCTGAAGAGAAAGAGACCTAACGCTGTTTTCTCCTGCCTCCACAGGAGATTGCTCAGATCCAGACCCATGCCAGTGAAACCTCCGTCATCCTATCCATGAACAATAACCGTGATCTGAACCTGGATAGCATTATTGATGAGGTCCGTAGTCAGTACGAGGACATCGCTTTAAAGAGCAAGTCAGATGCTGAAGGCTTGTATCAGAGCAAGGTAAGTGGTGGGCCATGCCATGGGACAGACATAGTCCAGGAAAGAAATGGGCATTCAGAGAATGAGGGATTACCTCTAGCTGGAAGTTTGGTGTGGGGGACACCAGAGAAGGCTTCATGAAGGAGGTGACTCCAGAGCTGGGCCTTGAAGGAAGAGAAGGATTTCAGGAGGCAGAGAGGTAGACAGATGGGAGACAGACTATGTGAATGCATAGAGGACAGGACAAAATGAGGGATCTACTTGTAGTCCAAATCTGTTGGAATATAGAGTGGGAATAATATGAAATAAATCCAGAAAGGGAGAGTGGAGCAGGTTCTAGGGAGCCTTGAATGCCAAAGGACGAAGCTTGGGCTTTACTCTATAGTCAATGGGAAGCCATTGCAGGTAGAGCCCCATTAATCCTTCAAGGTACCGAGCTGGGTACCACACAAAGAGAATTCCATCACTCAGACCCAGACGGGAAGAAAAACTATCTCACTGTCCTTTCCCAGCTTGTCTTGACACCTTTATTCTGGTGTGTTTCTGTGCTTGGCATTTTAGTCCACATTAATGTGGAACAACATGGGAGCTATTCTTATCCCTTTAATCTCCACTGTCATCCTCCACAAAGAACATGTCAATTTTTAAATCTAAGGCACACCATAGGGACAAATATGCCCAACACAGGAAGACATCACAATAAAAGTACCAAAACAAGCCAACTTCAGGAGGCTCTCTGTTATGGTCTTGATCCTTGCTACATGTATGACCTTTGACAAGTCCCTGGGCCTCAGCAAATGTGAAATGAAGAGATCAGACCAGACTGCACTGAGGCTCCACCATCTATAAATTCTGTCATCATCAGAGACATTGTCACCACTGGACAGCTTTTTGGGAGGCTCATGACACTGGGCCCTACAATTTCCCTATGTAAAACAAATTATTCTCTGGTTTCTTCCCTGGAGCACCTATTTATTCATTCGTTCATTCATTCATTTATTTGTTTGTCTATCTATCTATCTATCTATCTCTCTACCTATCTGTTTGTTCATCCATCCATCCGTCCATCTGTCTGTCTGTCTATCCATTCATTCATTCATTTATCTATTCATTCATTCATTAATTTATCTATTTATCTATCTATTAATTCATTAATTCATTTGTTTGTTTGTTTATTCATGCATTTATTTATTTTACATTGTTGAGAGGTGGGCAGCCTGACTACTTCCTCCTTCCCAGCAACATACCGGAGGAGCCCATGGGGGGTGAACTGAATCATGTCCTTTCTCACCATCTCCTCTTTCTTGAAAATCAGATCCAGGAGCTGCAGCTGGCTGCCGGCCGGCACGGCGATGACCTCAAACACATCAGGAATGAGATCTCAGAGCTAAACCGAGTCATCCAGAGGCTTCGCTCTGAGATAGGCAATGTGAAAAAGCAGGTGGGTTGAAACTGTCTTTTGCTGGCATCACAAAGAACAAAATGACCAAAGTGCAGTTAAAGTCCTTGGTGTTCAGGCCCTGAGTCTCAGTTTAGGGTCCCTTCACTTATTGCCTCCAGAACCCATGCTTTGGCATCCTAGATTTCCTAATTCAGAATCATTGCTTCACTCAGGTAAACTCATTCCTGTGCCCCTCAGGTGCCCCTGACTACATGGTTCTCCATCCACTCTCTAGAAGTGTGCTGGTAAATGTTTAACAATTGACTTTCCAGTGGTGTGCTGATTAATATTTAACAATTAACTTTCCAAGAAAAAAAAGCACACCCAATATCCTTTTAAAGCTTAATTTGCATTATGAATATTTTTTCTATCACTTTTTAGTCTAGACTATCAACAAAACAATAAATCAAGCCCTTTTCTGAGGTGTAAATTCTCATACTGAAAATGAAACAATGGATTTTGGAGAGCCCACCTGAGCAGGCTACAGTGTGCCCTTTCCTCTGCTCACCCCTTTCGCTCGTTTCTTTCTTGTGCCTCCTCCATACACCCCTCCTCCAGGAAGTCTTGATTGACCCCTTCACCACCTCCCACTCCCAATCCCTGAGCTACCTTTTGAGAACTCTGGCTGCCTGATCCAGATCACCTCTATAGAGTGAATCCCCCAAGACCAGGGGTCCCCCGAATGCAAGGACCATGATCTCCCTTCTTTGAGATCTCAGCACAGGGCTCTTCATGGTGTGTGTGTGTGTGTGTGTGTGTGTGTGTGTGTGTGTGTGGTGGAGGGGGATTGCAACATATATTGAACATATATAAGTAGGAATTGTTTCATTCATTCTATTTATAACTCCAAGGACTAGCTCAGTTCCTGGCACATAACCTGAGCATAATCAATAAATGTTGGTTGATCGATGCACCCCTGAGCTCTTCTTCATCATGATTTTACACACACGCACATGCACACACACACATACACACACACACACACACACATACACACACACACGGAAAGGGCACTAAATTTGACGATAAGAAGACCTAAGCTTAAATCTTGGCTCTGGCTTTCTGGCTTTGTGACCTAAGGAAAGTCACTTAATCTCTGTGAAGAACAGTAACAGCTAGTGTTTATACAGCGTTGTAAGGCGCAAAGTGCTTTACATATACTATCATGTGGTCCAAACAATAACCCTGTGAGGAGTTATCATTAGCTCCATTTTACAGACGAGGAAACTTCCGCTAAGTGTCTGAGGTAGGATTTGAATTCAGGTCTTCCTAACTCTGAGTCTAGCTCAGTTACCTAGCTACCCTTTGGTCCTTAGTTTCCTCATGGGTAAAATGAGAATAATGCTTGTACTTTTTATCTCAAGAGGTGGCTAAAAAAATGAAAGCATTATTTTTAAAGGCAAAGACATTTTCTTTTTTTATACTGCAATCAGTCATTTCGTGATATACCACCTCCCAAACCCTGTCATGGAATCCTCTGGTAGCTATAAAGAGAAACAGTCATGTAAAACCCATTGATTTAGCAACTGTATCTTTCAGTTTATGTAACACTCAGCACCCACAATTCTCTACTCCTCACTGCCACCCCCATCCCCAGTGAGAGGAGGGAAGTGTATTTCATCCTGTCCACCAGGGGTTCATGGGCAGATTTCAGGAAATCCATGAACTTGGATGGGAAAAAATTGCATCTTTTTTTTTTTTTGTGCCGACCTCAATTGTAAATTTGGTGATTTTTTCAGATATTTTAAAATGACTCTGAAAGGGGGTCTAGAGGCTTAAGAGGTTAAGAACCTCCGCACTAGGTCGTATTGATAGTTATGTTATAACTTCCTCCATTAAATTGTAAACTCCTTGAAGGGAAAGGCTATCTTTCACCTATTTGTATAGTCCTGGTGCTTAGCACAGTGTCTGGCCCATTGTAGGTGCCTAATAAATACTGATTGATTATTGACTGATTACACGTAATCTGTATCAAATAGCCCTTTAAAGTTGCTTTCATTTACATTAGTGTGGTCATTATGTATATTATCCCCCTTGTTCTGCTTTCTTCTCTTTGTATCAGTTCATACAAGAGAGGACAACATTTTGTAAGGCTTAAAGTGATATGGAAATGTGAGTTATTAACATTTCAGCTTTAAAATACTGACTGTACAATCAACTGCCTCCTCTTTATCCCGCAGTGCTCCAACCTAGAGACAGCCATCGCAGATGCTGAGCAGAGGGGTGAAAGTGCCCTGAAAGATGCCAGGGCCAAGCTGGATGAACTGGAGGGTGCCCAGCATGGTGCCAAGGAGGAGTTGGCTCACCTGCTGAGGGACTACCAAGAGCTGATGAGCATCAAACTTTCGCTGGATGTGGAGATTGCTACCTACAGGAAGCTTCTGGAGGGAGAGGAGTGCAGGTGAGGTGGGCTTGAATGAGTGAGACCGAGGTCTTTTGACTCTTTTGTTTCTTGACTGTCAGCACGGCAACCAGAGAATAAGACCCTCGAAGATAATGTGGAGAAAGGGAAGGGGAGGGAAGAAAAGCAAAGGGGAAAGAAAGGAAAGGAAAGGGGAAGGAAAGGAAAGGAAAGAAGGAAATCAAAGGAAAGGAAAGGAAAGGAAAGGAAAGGAAAGGAAAGGAAAGGAAAGGAAAGGAAAGGAAAGGAAAGGAAAGGAAAGGAAAGGAAAGAAGGAAAAGAAGAAAGGAAAAGAAAGAAAACAAAAAGAAATGAAAGGAAAGGGAAAAGGTATGGAAGAGAGGTTGAATGGGAGAGAAGGAAGAGGGAAGGAAGGGAAGGAGGGAAGGAAGGAACAAATAAAAGGAGAGAAAGAGGAACAGAGGAAGAAAGGAAAGAAGGAAGGAAAAGTCATGGAAGAGAGGGTGGATGAAAGAGAGAGAGGAGGGAAGGAGGGAGGGAGGGAGGAAAGAGGGAAGGAAGGGAGGAAGGGGGGGAAAGAAGAAGGAGGAAGAAAGGAGGGGAAGAGGGGAGGAGGAAAGGAAAGAGGGGAGGAGGGGAGGAAAGAGGAGAAAAGAAAGAGAAGAAAGAAGGAAGGAAGGAAGAGAAAAGGAAGAATTTTGGTTAACTATACAGTAGTTTCCTGGACTTTCTTGGGATTTTCCTGAAAGTGTCATGACCCCAAATTTGAACAAAATCAGTCTAGATACTTGGAGTTTTACACTGTTCAAATGTTCTCTCTTACAGGATGTCTGGTGAGAATCCCTCCTCCGTGAGCATCTGTAAGTATATCATTAGATTTGTGGGGCTTAGGGTTCTGGAGAGAAGCAGAAGTGACTGCTAACAAATTTAAGAAATTCCTTCCTCTGTGTGGGCACCATGTTTGACGCTGGAGATCCAAAGGTGAAATTAGACAGATAAGCTGTCTTGACAGAGTTGAAGAGGCTTTGGGAACACTTTATCTTTGTTCTTCTTTCTAGCTAGGACTGACTGTATGTAGTCTATTTGCCTCCCTGGGTTTTTCTGAGAAAAGCTCTTTGTAAATTGCAAAGCCTCCAAATAAGGCAAGCTGTGATTTTGTGAACAGGGAAACCCCTGCCAGTGAGGCAGAGTCTAATTAAGGGACAGGTTTTCATGAGTTGCTGCTAAAAGCCATCATCACCCTCTGGTGGTGAGCTAGGTCCACAGGGTGACATTGAATCCACCCTGTTTAGGAGGGCCTGCCAGAACTTGTATGCCACTGGCAAAGACCCAGAGTCAACCATATGCACACCATAATGAAGGATGAGCAGCCTTCTTTTCTCCCCCTTGGACATGTGATCTCATTGGCGTAGGTAATTCCCAGTGATGAAACGCCCTCTACCCATGCCAGTGAGCAACTACTCATGCAATGCATAGTTTGTTAGAGAATTTGCCTAAAGGCACTAAAGGAGAAAGGAAACAAACATTTATTAAATGCCTATTATGTGCCAGCCACTGTACTAAGTGCTTTATGAATATCATCTCATTTGATCCTTGCAACAACCTTGAAAGGTAAATGTCATTATGATTATTCCCGCTTTATAGCTGAGGAAACTAAGGCAGGCAGAGGTAAAGTTACTTGCCCAGGGTCACACAGCTAGCAAGGGTCTAAGGCTGGATTTGAACTCAGGTCTTCCCAACTCCAGGCCCAGTGCTCTATCCAATACATTACCTACCTTATTCAAGATTATATCGCCAGTATATTGGAATTAGGACTTGAAGTCAGATCTTTCTGACTCTGAGGCTAGTTTTCTCTCTCCATAATACTATGCTGTTTATTGTTATTGCTTTCGTCACTGCTATCTCATTCTTAACTTTTTCATGGAATTCAGACAGAAACAGTCCCAGGACAAGTTGTTACCTGTTATCATTCATTAATATTTAACATTTTGTACCCTACTGTGCAGATGGGTAAACTGATTACTTCTCGTAGTTGAGTGAGAGTATTGGGGTATAGGTTTACACTTTGCAGACTCAATGAAAGCACCTTTGAGTCAGCACCAGTAAATGATGGAAGAACAAGGCTAACGTGCATCTTGTCCTGTCCCCACTTGTTTTTAATCTCTTCCTATGGATCTCTATATTTTGAAAGCCTTTCATCCCATGTAATTGGGAGATTATGAGTCTTCAGTGTGGGAACCTCTATGAAAATCCTTATTTTAAAATTTTAATAGATCAAACATATCCAGGAGGTTGAGGGCATCAATTCTGCTTGTAATGATGTTCCATTTTCAACACAGTTTATTTGTTGATTTCTCAAGGACATTTCAAAATTTCTATTTGTAGGATGGGGATTGCCATCTGTGATTTTATAAAGAATAGTGAGCATCTGCTATAGAATTTCAGTAACTTGACTGAGTCCTTTTAGACATATGGTGGTTACTAAATGTTTTCTTGCAGTTTCTACCAGTTCCCTGAATGACCTGCATCAATCAGAGAATCTGGACTACTTTAAGATAATGTTTCTGTAATTTCTGATGACAGTCACCTGATTCTGAACTACTCTTACAAACCCCTCTGTTTCTATAAACTCTAAGTTACTATTATTATATAAAAATTATGTTCATCTTTTTGATGAAGTTCACATAGAAATGGTCTAGGGGCCAGTCACTATCCTTAGGATAGTGATTTTATATTTTTACAGCTTACAAATATATTTAATATTTACCACTATATTTAATTTTTATATTTCTTTTATATGTAATGTTTTATAGACTATTAAATGAGTGGATTAAACAACTCTATGAAGTTACATAAGAATATAAGGATGTAAGCTGATCCTTTGTAGGATTCACTGGAAACATCCCTGGCACAATTCTATCAATCAATAAACATTTATTAAGCTCCTACTATGTGCCAGGCACTGTATTAAGCACTGAAGATACAAAAAAGAAGCAAAAGCCAGCCCCTGCCCTCAAGAGGCTTACACTTTGGAGGTGTAGAAAACGTGCAAACAAATATATACAAGGCAAGCTATATGCAGGATAAATAGGAAACAATTAACAGAGGAAAAGCACTAGAATTAAGAAAGGTTGTGGAAGGCTTCTAGTAAAAAAGGGATTTTAGTTGGGACTTAAAAGAAACTAGGGAGGTCAATGGGCAGAGTGGAGTAGGGAGAGGGTTTCAGGCATGGAAAACAGGCAGAGAAAATACTAGGGGTTCAAAGATAAGGCGTCTTATGTGTGGAATGGCAAGGAAGCCAGCGTCACTGGATCAAAAAGTACATGTTGGGGCGTAAGGTAAGAAGAAGACTGGAAAGGTAGGAGGGGGCTAGGTTTTGAACATCAAACAGCATCTTGCATTTGATCCTGGAGGCAATAGGGAGCCACTGGAGTTTATTGAGGAGGGGAGTGACATGATCACTCCTGCATTTTAGGGAAATCCCTTTAGTGGCTGAATTGGAGGATGGATTGGAGTAGGCAGAGATACGAGGCAGGCCGACCCACCTGTTGCAATTGTAATAGTACAAATGTGAGGTGATAAGCTCTAGAAGGAAGACTGGATGATGACGATTTAAGCGTGTGTATATGTATATGTAATATGCATGTATATATTTATGTGTGTGTATACATATACACATACACACATACATATATGTACATATACACATACACACATGCATACATATACGTGTGTATACACACATACATACGTGTGTATAGACAATACATATGTGCATGTATATTATCTATACGCATACGCACATACACATACATATACACACACATATTCCTGTTCCATATGGTTTTGAATTCTTTTGTTAGGGCTTTTTATCGTGCAAGTTTTTTATCCCTTCCATGTAGTTTGGGAGCAATTTTTTTTAGTGTGGGATCAACTATTAAAGACATTGTTCTTATGTTTTTATCTGGGCAATTGAGAGCAACAATTTGTTTTGGATCTGCTGCCAACACAGTTTCTTAGCTGATTTATCAAGGATATTTTGAGGTATACATTTGTAGTATGAGGATTTGTTGTCTGTCAATCAAGAAAACATAGTGAGATCATATCTTACTTGGTATTCAGCGGGTGCCAATTTTTCATGACTTGAAGTAACGTGTTTCATAGTTTCTACTGATGCCCTGTATAATCTACCTTGATCATTAAGTCCTGGCTTTTTAAGGATAATTTTTTTTGTAATTTCTAAAGGCACTGACCTGGTCCTCAACTGCTGTCATAAAGCCTTCTCTTTCTACAAGTGAATCTGTATAATGCAGCCATTTATTTGTTTGAGATTTTTAAAATCAATATATTGTTGTATGAGCTCATGTGGATGTTGCCCATGGAGGGTCTTTTGATTACACTGTTACTCTGTGATGATCATTTCAAAAAAAGGTCCAGAGCAGCAAAGTCCACAGCTTCCCATTATCTCCTGCTCTTTATGGTTGGAAAGTTCAGCTTCACTTCTAGTCAAAAGCCCTTTGGTTGCTGCAAAGGAATCTCATTCTCTTATGGGAATAAAAACTAGTAACCTTGTCTTTTTCCCACCTCCTGTTGCCCACCCAGCATCCCATCTTTGTTTTATTGTTTGTCGTATGGTCCCTCACTACTCCTGGCCTTTTTTTTTTGGTTTTGTCTCCACAGCTGTGATCAGCAGTGGCAGTGGGAGTAGCTATGGCTACCGACCCAGTTCAATCGGTGCCACCTACGGCAGTGGCATTAGGTCAAGCACCTCTAGCAGTGCCCGAAGTGTTGAAACCAAGACCAAAGGGGAAGACGTGGGTGACCTCAAGAAATCCCTGACCAAGACCTCTTCATCCAGCTCCCCAGCTAAGAAAACTACTCGATAAACTTTCTGGTCACATTCATGGCACTGTGGAAGAGGATGATTTTTGCCCACAGCCTGAAGATGATACCGACCTTGATTGCTGTCCTCCTAAAATACCCACGATTCCCAATTCTCTAGGGTGTTTAGAGTTAACTTTGGCCCTTCCACATTGTGACCTATCCTGATTCCAAATTATTATTGATACAAATTCTCCCCTTTGACTTTTTTGCTTTTTACTCCTTTGAAGACTTCAGTCCTGAAGTAAGCCTTTAAAAGTAGAACTTAGAATTACATTTTCTGTCCTAAGGAAGATTTGAAGAAGGTACATGCTTAGGAAGAGAGAGGGAGAACAGTTGTATCTAGGCAGAAGCTTAGTCACTGTTTGAGAGGTGGTGCCCCCCTTCCCTGGCATGAAGGAAGGAGCAATGAGGCAATGAGGGAAGAGTTGGACAGATCTCCTGACTCCTCATGGGTCAAGTCCTCACAGGGTAATTAATATGTTATTGGTTACAAAGGGCTGTGATTTCTCAGCCCATCAGATATACCCATTGTCGCAAATCCCAGTCTGAAAGAGCTTGGGACTTTTTGTTGTTTTGATTTATCCTTTCCCCTTAATACCAAATGAATAGAGAAACGATCAATGGCCTCAGAAACTTTGGCAACACTCAGTAGGTCAGGTCATCTCAAGGCCTTTGGGTCTGTGGTTTTTATGCTTTGATCTCTCTGGGGTCAATCCCCTCAATAGCTCTTAATCTCTCAATGCTTCTTTGCTTCTAGAGAAAGCCACAAGCCATGTTCAGTGAATAGAATTTTCTCCTTTGGCCCCTGGGCAATGATGGCCAGACCTGAGCAGCCTTAACTCTCGGTGTGAATAGCCCCTAAATCACTAGCAGACTTCTGCTCGTTGTCATCCTTTGCTCATTTATGATGATTCTAAGTTACAGCTGCTGTATATCAAATAAACTGCTCTAGAGTAACTTCAGTGGGGTTCTCTGTTTTCAATCGGCCAACACTCCAGCAAACTTTATGAATAACTTGCATAAGAGGGCTTAGAAGTTTCCAAAATTCTTTCCTCACAATGAGCCTGTGAGATAGGGAGCGGAGATATTATCTCGGCTTGACAGATAAGAAGACCAAAATTAAGAAAAATTATGTGATTTGCCCCAAAGTCATGGAGGTAAATGCTAGAGCTGGCATCAAGTGTGCTTATGTATACGTGGTTTTGTCCTGGGATCCAGGACGGGTGGGAGTTGGGGTGAGGGGAAGGTTTCATAAGAAGGAAGAAATAAAGTGCTTGCTTTTGGGGAGCTCCCAGTATCATGGTGGAGGGAAGGAGTGCCTCCAGATATAAGCACACATCCATTATTATGGCTCAAACCAAGGGATATATACAGGTGTACCTTGGAGATATTGCAGATTTGGCTCCAGACTGCTGCAATACGGTGAATAAAGCAATGAAGTGAGTCACATGAATTTTTTGGTTTCCCAGTACTTATAAAAGTTATGTTTACAGCATACTATAGTCTATGAAGTATGGAATAGTATTATGTATAAAAATGTACATATCTTAATTAAAAATATTTTATTGCTAAAAATGCTAACCATCCTCTGAGCCTCTGGTGAATCGTAATCTTTTTGTTAGTTGAGGCTCCTGCCTTGAATTGGAAGGCTGCTGATCCATCAGGGTGGTGCTTGCCGAAGGTTGGGGTGGTTGTGCAATTTCTTAAAATAAGACAACAATCCAGTTTGCCACATAGACTGACCCTTTCCCTTGAACATTTAGAGGCCGTTGCAAGGTTGTAAACTGGCCTAATTTCAATACTGTTTATCTCAGGGAATGAAGAGATCCAAGGGGAGGGAGAGAGATGAGGAAAGGCTGGTCAGAGGAGCATTTAGAACACACGCAACATTTATAAATTAAATTCACCATCTTACGTGGGCCTGGTTTTACAACAGTAATGTCAAAGACCACTGATCGCAGGTCACCATAACAGATAGGATAGTCATGAAAAAGTTTGAAATTTTGTGAGGATTACCAAAATGTAACACGGAGACACGTGAGCACGTGCCGTTGTTGAGACTTGCTCAACACAGAATTATTGCCACAAACCTTCAATTTGTAAAAAAATGCAGCATCTGCAAAATGCAATTAAGTGAAAAGCAATAAAATGAGGTGTGCCTATACAATTACACCTATATGCAGTTATAAAATTATATACATATGTACAATTATAAAATATATATATATATAATTATAATATATAATTATTGCTGTTCCGTTGTGTCCGACTGTTTGTGAACCTGTGCTGTTCATGGAATTTTCTTTTTTTTTGTGTTTCTTGATGAAGATACTGGAGTGGTTTGACATATCATTCTCCAGTGGATTAAGGCAAAGAGAAGAGGGTCATACAGCTAGTAAGTGTCTGAGGCTGGATTTGAACTCATGTCTTCTTGATTCCAGGCTCAGTCCTCTATCCATTGAGCCATCTAGCTGCCTCCGTATTATATAATGATATAATATATAACATAATCTACAATTGTAAAATATATACATATTTGTATACACATAATTATAAAATTACAGAAGCTCATGGTTGGAAGGGACCTCAGATGTTCAATGAGGTCGTGATGTAGCAGAAAGAGATTTGTATTTGGAGCAAGAGGGCTTGGGTTGAATTTTTGCTCCAGCATGTGCTCCCCAAGTGTGATCCTTAGCAAGTGGTTTAATCTCAGTTTTTTTCATTTGTAAAATGATGAGATTGCATCAGGTGACCTCTAAACTCCCTTCTGGCACCTGTCATCTGACATTCCTTCTAAAAGCATGCTTGCCAGGGAATCAGGAATCTTGGCTTCTTATTCTATTTCTGCTAATGATTTAGCTGATTGTGGGCAAATCACTTCCCCTTCACTTAAGTTCACTTACCTATAAGATGAACTTCCCTATTGCTTCCAAGGGCCCCACCAAACTTGGGGTCACAGAGGTTTATAGCCTTGATTCAATGTCATCCTCTACTCATCTCTCACTCGCTCTTTATATCTGATCCACTGCCTAAAATCGGAACATCTTTCTCTACAATGTCTTTCTCACACTTCCTCTTAGTTCCACTCACAAAGCCATAGCCTTAATTGTGGCCCTTATCATCTCTCCCCTGGATCATAGTAATAACTTTCTAATGGGTCTCCATAACACGAGACACTGTGATGAGATGCTAATGATGGACCCCTAAAAGGAAAAGGACCTGGGCCCTAAAGCCTCTGAACCCAGATCTCTGGCATTTGCCTGAGGCACCTGGCTCATCTCAGTCAATAATACTTTTAACTGTTCTTCCACTGGTGCTCTCCTGCCACTTAACTCCTTCCATCGTCTGTGCCAGGCCCTACCCCAGGCTGCTTGCCACTTCTTAATCCCATCCAGATCTTCCCACAGTCTTTCTGTATAAAAGTACCAACTTTATCCTCATCAAATGCTCAGATTCTTAAAATCTAGCCCTCTTGTATTGGCATCACAAATGACACAGACTCACTGGGAGTCTGGCCTGATTGTGTTGGTGTCACAAATAAACTTGAGTGGTCAAATTCTTTTGAGGCAGGACCGTGCCCTGTACTTTCCCATTTTGGGGTTCCCAGCACCTCCAGACCACAACATCTGCAGTCCATTCTCTGTTCAACTGCCCAACTTATTTTCCTAAAACTTAGGTCTATGTCAACATGTCACCCCAACTTCTACTCAACAAAAATCCAACAGCTCCAGGTTCAAATTTAATTTCCTTTTGTTTGACATTTAAGACTCTTTATTACCTGGCCTCTTCCTATATTTCCAGTCTTGTTATGGCCTACTCTTCTTCATATACTCTACAAGTCAGCCATACTGGTCTACTTGCAGATCCATGCATGAGACACACCATTGCCCATCTCTTTGCTTTTGCATTGATTATCCCTGTCCTCCTCTAAGACTCCTCTCAAGTTCTACCACTTGTGGGAGACTTCTCTTGGCCCCATCCCCTCTTTCACCCCAGATGCTTAGTACCATCTCTTTTTGCCTTTCACTATTATTATGGGAATTTTTAATTTCATTTTATTATTTGGGACTCAAGGTTATTCCTCCTATAATTTTTGGTTAGCTAACAGTCATTTAATATTAATCTCACTTGAACAAAAGCTGTCTTATGGAATATAAATTTTACTTAAGAGCCTTAAGCGTTCCTTAGATAAGAAGCCAGAGGAAGAATCTCAACTGTCCCTAACTCTTTGTAAATCCTCCTCCTCAACCAGACTATTTGTGAATCCCGTAAATGTAGTTTAATCTGTGATCCAACTCAATTTTCAGATAGAGTTTGTTTCCTTAGGTGATGTATGAGATCATGACTTTGTTTGTTCAATTAAAAGAAGTATGGGATTATTAATCTATTTTCTCTTAAGCTTTGTACGGCCTAAGAGGAATGTTGTTGTCATTCAGTCATGTCCAACTTTTTGTGAATCCATTTGGGGTTTTCTTGGCAAAGATACTGGAGTGGTTTGCCATTTCCAGCTCTCAATCATTTTACAGATGAGGAATCAAGGTTAACAGGGTTAAGTGACTTGCTTGGAGTCACACAGCTACAAGTGTCTGAGGCCAGATTTGAATTCACAAAAATGAGTCTTCCTGACTTCATGCCTAGCACTCTATCCACTGTGCCACCTAACTGCTGGAGAGGAGCAGGAGAATGAGGTCTGAGCTTTGGGAGTAGGGCAGAAGGGCAACCTTCTCAGCTGTGGATACATAGAGGCTCTGGAATCCATATATTGATGTGCAATCACACACTATCACGGTCACTTGGATAACAAACAAAAAGAGATCCAAAGGAATCGCTCACATTTCTAGAACACTGGGAGGTTAATAAAGTGAAACCCTGGAAAGAAAAGAGGATGGAGGGTGATACTGAAGTCTAGAGAGAGGTTAAGGACTGCCCAAGTGTTGGTCGGTCAACAAGCATTTATTAAGTGTTTACCATGTGCCAGACTCCTGGTTAACTGTTAGAGCTGCCATTCAACTCTGAGTGCTTGCCTCTACTATGAAGTTTTTGACACAAGCCTGCTTGGATGTACACAGACAGGCATACCCTCAGACGTGCTTTCAGTTCTTGGAGAACCTAGAAACATAGATGTGCAGTCATATGGAAACACAATCATTCACAGTGTGCAAAGCAACAAAAATACCCCAGAGTCACCAACACAATAGCTATAAAGTGCACTAAGACTTTTGGGGATGCCATGTAAATGGAAAGTTGATTGTATAGGGGTGAGGAAGGTGATGGGAGGAATAGAAGAGACCATTGAAGGAAATTTTATGAGCCCTTTATGATGCCTATCAGACACAGGGCTCAGTGCCCCAAGGAGAGACAGCACTCTACCTATCCTTTGTATTTCACCAGTCTGCAGGTGGACACTTCCAATGCCCTGCATGGTAGGAGTATTTCCTTGAGCCACTTCCAAAGGCTTATGATGAAAACTGCTATCCACCTCCAGAGACAGAACTGCTGGAGCATGAATGTAGATTGAAACATACTTTTATTACTTCCTTTATTATTTCTTGTTTTTTTGGTCTGTATTTTCTTTTGTAATATGGCTGATATGGAAATGTTTTGCACGACTGCTCACGTATAATCAATATGAAATGGCTTGCCTTCTCAATGAAGGGGAAGGAGAAGGAAGAGAGAATATGCAACTTAAATTTAAAAAAAATGTTTATTTGCAAGCTATTGAGAAAAAATAAAATTAAAAAGGCATGTAGAAAAAAAAGGTATTGAAGCTATCCTCAAGACTTAAATGGCTCAGGGTATGAAAGCTTAGCTTTTTGACATACTTCCTGGTTGATTTTGTACAAAAGCCAACCCATGATGAGTCAGTCGCTTCTTTCCTTCAGACTTGGCCAGAGCACCAGCATGGCCAACATGGTGGCAGGGAACTGACCTTGAATCAATGCTATAGCCTATCAACAAGGTATTCTTGCTGACTCTCCTTTACTCACTATGATTAAGGAAACCTGTTTTTATTCCTTGTTTAATTTATTTTTTATCAATCAAGAAGCATTTGTTTTCTCTCCCCACCACCCCTTCCCATTGAGGGTAAATAAGAAGAAAAGCAAAACTCCTGTAACAAATATGTTCAGTCAAGCAAAATAATTTCCCACAATGGATTTATTTATGCATGCATGTATGTAGATAAACATATACATACATGCACAAATACTATATATGCATATACAGCCAATACACACATGTATGTTTATATGAATACACATATACTTATATACGTGTATTTATATAGTCACTGTGGGAATTTATATTATAATATGTTTGTCTTAAATATATAATCTTATAATAATATAAAGATATCTATCTCTCTAAATATGTTTGTCTCAATCTGTATCTTGAGTCCATCACCTCTCAAAGTAGCATGTTTCTTCTTCAGCTTTTGAGAATCATGTTAATCCAACAGTTAGGTGCTCTCCAAGGGTCTCCTTTTGTTCCAATCCCAAACCTAACATGCTAGAGAGAAATACAGCACCCACGATGACCTCACCCACCCACAGTAGTGCCAGCATCAAACCTGTTGAGTGGCTAGGTCCGCCCCATAGATGAGATGCTCAGATTGTGGGGGTGATACCCAGGGGGCAGTGGGATGGGCTGGCTCAATCTTCATCCATTCATCTTGCCAGAAACTGCAAGATGGAAGAAGGGATGTGAAAGACCCAAGGTGGGCAACCAAGAAGTGTTAGGCTCACCTAACTTGGGAGTCAAACACTTCAAATTCTTCCTTCCAGAGCAATGAGAAGCTGGAGGGATGGGAGCTGATGTCATCGAGATTATCATCATTAGTTCATTTTAATTTCTTTTTCTGGGGGAGGGGGTGTTTGTGAAACTATTTGCTTAGCAAGCAATCTGCCTTACTTTCTTCTTCTTGTCTCCAGTTTCTTCACACTTTTGAATCCTCCTCCATCCATCCCGCATACACCCTGAGGTTCCTCAAAAGCTTTGAATGGGGGTCCTCCACCTCCTATTAGCAACCTGCGGTACATTGTGACTCATCTGGTAAAAGGATTTAGAGCAATCAGGGGGCTTAGAGGGCATCTAAGTCAACAACTAAGTGACCAGGCACTAAAAATATGAAGGATATCCTCCTCCCCAAAAAACAACAAACCACAACAACAACCCTTACCTTCAAAAAGAGCTTACATTTTATAGCGATACCACTACCAAATTTTTACCCTAAAAGAGATAAAAAACGAAAAGGAAAAGGACCTATATGTACCAAAAATATTTACAGCAGCTCTTTCCTAGGAGTAAAGAATTGGAAATTGAGGGGATGCATGTTAATTGGGGAATGGCTGAATAAATTGTGGTATGTAACTGTGATGGAATACTATTGTACTATAAGAAATGATGAGCAGGATGCTTTCAGAAAAACCTGGAGAGACTTGCATGAGCTGATGAAAAGTGAAATGTAATGGGAACAGTGATATCGTAGGATGTTCAGCTGTAAATGACTTAGCTATTCTCAGCAATACAACGATCCTTGACAGCTGAAGGATTTAGGATGAAAGATGCTATCCATCCCCAGAGAAAGAACTGATTGTGTCTGAATACAGATTGAAGCAACTTTTGCTTTTTTCACTCTTTATTTTTCTGGAGTTTTTTCAATATATGTTTTCTTTCACAATATATCTATTATGGATATGTTTTCATGAATACACATGTATAACCTATATGGAATTGCTTGCCTTCTCATGTTGGGGCTTGGGGAGGGAGGAAGGGAGAGAATTTGGAACTCAAAGTTTAAAAAAAATGTTAAAAATTGTTGTTTTCATGTAACTGGGGAAAATTAAATACTAAATAAATACAAAAGAAAGAAAAGGAAGTGGTTTAAAGTTAGAAAGTATATTTGAGGATCATTATTCTCTGTAGTACATAGTAGTCATCTCTGACACAGTGCAGAGGGAAGAGGAGAAGGGAAAATATAGATAGAACTAGGGCCAAAGGGCAGAAATCTCTTGTGTGCTTGGCATTTCAAGACCCCGTCAGGAAGCAGGGCTGTGGGCTGTGATGTTAATATCAAAATAGCAGATCAACAAGAAAAGGAAGACATTTTCGCAATTCTCTTACCTCTGAAAAAAACTCAGTGGAGAAAGTTTACCAATTATATATTCTGATGATTGAGTTCTTAATAAATGTAGCTTGGTTGATTTTTTTAAAAAGAGCTTATGTTTT